>NC_083647.1:25013216-25258216 GCF_963576545.1 Limanda limanda | reverse complement strand
TTTTCATGTTCTCCTCTAAATGAGGCTTTTATTCGCTGTCATCAACAATTGGAAGTTAAATAATGGCTAAATAACATTACACAGCTGTTTCAACGCCAGTGTCTGATAAGCTACGAGATGCTAGGCTACAGCTAGCTCCCCTTTACAGTAGTTCCGGTTTGACAGCGCGCATCGTCAATTAACGTCAGTTAACGTAAAAGCTCGTGTTTCCCTCGTCTTCAACTCGAACGACTTCAACACAACACGAAGAGCGACACGAGTGAGCAAAGTGTCACCGTCAATAAATGTTTCTGGAAGTTGTTCTTCTCACCTGAGAGTTTTTTTTTTCATTGTTTTTATTGCAGTTTTTTGTTTCTATTCAACAAACAAACAGTGTCTACAAAACAAGCACAAAACATACATGACAGCTCTTACATAAGGGATAAACATTTGGCATGATACAAGAGGTGATGAATCTCACAGTGCACAAATGTCATTCAAATCCACAGCAGTCCTTTTAATAGGGTGGAAGAAAGGTCTAGACCGATATAATCCAAAAATGGGCGCCACACTCTGTAGAACTGATCTACACTGTGATGTATGATGTTGGTGAGATATTCTAAAGGGATCAATTCAAAAATTATTTTGCGCCAACCACAGACAGAAGGGACCTTGTCACTAATCCACTGCACAAGAATATTTTTCCTAGCTGCAAATGTTAAAATATTATACAATCTTTTGTTGACTGCTGATTTTAAACAGTCACTTGGGAGACCTAGAATCAGGGATATGGGGTCCATTCCTATATTAATATGAAAAATTCTCTCTATTTCACTTATAACTTCTGCCCAATATCTTTGAAGTTTATAGCAAGACCAGAAACAATGAGTTAAAGTTCCCACATCAGTTTTACATCGTTTAATCGTTTATGAAATGTTAAGATTCTTCCTCTGGATGTAATTATCGCCAATTACATTTCCCACATTCATTTGTTTCTGTTCATCGTATCCATCGATGAAGCTTTTATGGAAATTAATCGTCTCATTTACAGAGAATCATCTGGAAATCCAACTGATCACTTTGAAATAATGGAATTACTCAGATGCTCTGAGTTTGTTAAATACTTATTATTGCATTAAATCAATTAAATAAACTTAACTCTGACCATTGTCTCGAGACTTCTAACAGTTTCATTTATTAACCCATTGCATTGTTCAACCAACACAACATGTTTTCCACATATAAAGGGCAAAAAAAATTAAATAAACTAATGGCCACTAGATGTCAGTGTGTGAAAGCTTATCATTGGATCCTCTCACTCTGTGACGTCATTATCCTGAGTGATGGACGTGCACTTGAAAATCAAATCAGTTCATTTCTCTGCTTGTGTGGAGAGGTCAGGTCAGAGGTCAGAGGTCACCTTCTCAGGTGAGATGATGATGACAGAAGAACTGAATCCATCCACTCCCCCCCACACACACACACACTTCTGAGCCGAGTAATGAAAACAAACAATAAAAAGTGGTTTAAGCACTTTATGAAATCTTTTATGATTAAAATATCTGCAGTTAGAACAGCGGCTCCTTATTTAAAGGATAAGTTCACTCTTTTCAAGTCTTAAGACGTATAAGACAAGTATATTATGTATTTGTATTATTATATTATACTTTCCGTCCATACTGACACATTTCTATTTCAATGTACTTGTAAGTGATACTGTTGGATGGTTTACAGTCACATTCCTGTGTTTTAGTACATGTTCGTGTTTCTCTAAAGGTGCTTTTGTGTGAGACTCTTTCCTGTTGGAATGTGAGATGAGTTTTTCCAGTTTGGTGTCAGAGAACTTCCTCAAACCTCAGACCTCAGACCCTGACTGCATCTGAGACCTGATCGCCCGTCGTCAGTGATGTGTGTCACTAAAGCTCTCGTGACTCTGTGCAGCCAAGTCTCGTGCACGCTGCTGAAGGAGCCGCCTGATGCCCATGTTTGGGTGTCCACATCCTTTTGGCCTTGCATCCCGATGTGGAACGTCTCAGACGAGTGGAAACAGCAGCTGGGAGCTGCAGAGCGGTTCCTCCCAGTCCAAGCTCTTTGTGCCCAGCTAGTGGGCGAGCTACACTGAGCTCCCTGTAGGAGAGAGAGAGAGAGACTTCGGGTCTGACTCCCATCCAGACCAAACAGGATCCAGATCCGTTTCCCCGGCTGGCGGTGACCTCTGACCTCAGGAGGCCACCCAGCGCCTGTGGTCACAGGATCCAGTGTCAGCGGGAGACCACGATGATGGAGAACGTCCTGGAAGCTTCTCCGTCACCTCCACAAGTTTTATCGCGGCTTAAAAAACCTTGAAATCCTTCGTTTGATGGACAGAGTGAAAGTTTTATTTTAGATTTTATCTGGGAGCTGCTCAAACCAGTGAAACTTTTGCCTTTAATAAGCAGCTTTGTGCCATTCATCATCTTATGACATATATATATATATACAAATAAAAGGAGGATTAGGGGGTGGAGCCTGTCTGAGATCCTGAGGACACTGCCCTCCCTCCTACACCTGCACAGTACTAGCTGTCAATCACACAGTATCAAAGATGTAATCTCCCCAAAAATGAAGCCAAAGTCTCTAGATCGCCCCCTGGTGGCTGGCTGCAGTATAGGTCATAAACCCTGCCTCCTCCATGTTAGCAGACGGTACATCAAATAAAGGTTTCTATCATTTCAAAAAATGGGTCATGATTGACAGCTGAAACTGACTCATGATTGGTCAAACACAAGTATCAATGGAACCTTGATACTTTGGCTCCACCCCCCATCACTACGGCGCAGACTCCAGGACATTTTGACTCTGGATGAGGAAGACGCGTCGTCCATCTTTATTTATCATTCCACTGGAAACCTCAGTTCTTCACGTCTCCGTCCTTTTAATTCCATTCGTTGTGGATATTCAGCCGAGGACAACAACATCTTTTCATCTATTCATCAAGAGCCTCTGTGATTTAAAAAAGATATTTGCAACAACTCTTCACTCTCCTGCGCTCGGATGCTCTTCATGAAACTCACTCTGCGGCGATAATGAGTCACCACAGAGAGAGTTTTCATTTAAATGCAAATCATGTTTTCAGGTGACTGGAGGCCGAGCGTTAGTCCGGCTGTCCAGGTTCAGGGTTTGGGGCAGAGAGGGATGGAGGGATGGATGGATTGAGGGATGGAGGGATGGATGGATTGAGGGATGGAGGGATGAGACGGCAGCACGCTCTGGCAGGTGCTGAGGCCTGATGCAGGTTCAGAGCTTTTAAAACGGGTTTTCCTGGCCGACGCTCCGCCGGCCGGTCCTCAGAGACTCATTAAGAGTTCCAGTGAGTCCTGGTGTCTGGTGGCTTCGCCGAGTTCAACCGACTAACACCAGAGAAACAGAATCAAACTCCCCGACTGCTGCTGCTGCTTCGCTGGCAGGAAACCAGCTCTCAATCAATCAATCAATCAAGTTTTATTTGTATAGCCCACATTCACAAATAACAATTCGTCTCAAGGGGCTTTAACATTGTGTGACATCCTCTGTCCTTAACCCTCAACAAGAGTAAGGAAAAACTAGTAAAAACCCTTTTCACAGGTAAAAATATGTAGAAACCTCAGAGAGAGCCACATGTGAGGGATCCCTCTCCCAGGACGGACAGAAGTGCAATAGATGTCAGGTGTAAGAAAACATCATCAGGATTTTTAGCAGCATCCATTAGGCTAAACATTTTTCAATACTATGTGTCAGGCAGTCCCGCTGCAATCACAGTCTCTGGCCAGCAGCAAGACCACGATCCAGCATCAGGATGGGATCCACTATAATCCACAGTCATTGTCCACCGCCGCCAGTTAGAATCCATTATCAGCTGCCGCCTCGGTCGTGGTCCCTCATCATCCGATGCCAACGCGACAAAGGATCCTCCATTACAACGACGATCAGCTGGCACGATACAGAATCCACCGAACTGGATCCACCATTGCGACCTCCGACACGCGATCCACAATCATAATCCATGGTGCGGCCACAGCTGTGGCCCTGCATCCGCGGGCGCTAAGGCACAGAAACTCCGGGAAAAGGGGTCAAGTTAGTAACATGTACTGATCAGATAAGAATTATCTTGATGTGATAAATATGGAGAAAAGGAAGGAGAAGCAGGAAAGAGAAGCTCCGTGTGTCTTGTGTCATAAATTCCCTGTGCGTCTTAGCATCATCAGGGGTTTTTGCCATTTAATCAAATTTGGAACATCGCACAAATTAGCTCTAACTATAAGCTTTATAAAAAAGGAAGGTTTTGAGTCTACTTTTAAACGAACAGAGCGTGTCTGCCTCCCTAACTGAAAGTGAGAGATTATTCCACAGCAGTGGGGCTTGATGGCTAAAAGCTCTGGCTCCTACTCTACTTTTAGAGACTTTAGGGACAACAAGTAAACCTGAGTTCTGGGATCGGAGTGCTCTAGTAGGTTGATATGGAACTAACATCTCTTTAAGGTAAAGAGGTGCCATATCATTAAGGGCCTTGAAGGTGAGGAGGAGAATTTTAAATTCTATTCTAGATTTAACAGGAAGCCAGTGTAGCGATGCTAATACTGGAGAAATGTGCTCTCTTTTCTTAGTTCTCGTCAGGACACGTGCTGCGGCATTTTGGACCAGCTGCAGAGTCTTTAACGACTTGCTGCTGGAGCCTGATAATAATGAATTACAATAGTCCAGTCTCGATGTAACAAAGGCGTGGACTAGTTTTTCTGCATCTTTTTGCGAAAGGACATGTCTGATTTTTGAGATATTACGCAAGTGGAAAAACGCGGTCCTAGAAATTACTTTTAAGTGACTATTAAAGGACAAATCAGGATCGAAGATCACTCCCAAGTTCCTGACTGTGTCATTGGAAGCAAGGGCAATGTCATCTAGCGCAGCTATATCATTAGATAATGTATCTCTAAGGTGTTTAGGGCCGAGTATTATAACCTCTGTTTTATCTGAGTTTAATAAGAGAAAATTGCGGGTCATCCAGGTTTTTATGTCCTTGAGACATGCTCGAAGTTTAGTTAATTGATTACTTTGATCAGGTTTTATTGACAAATATAACTGGGTGTCATCCGCATAACAGTGAAAATTTACCGAGTGTGTCCTGATAATGTTTCCTAGTGGAAGCATATATAATGAGAATAAAATTGGGCCGAGCACAGACCCCTGTGGGACACCATGGTTAACTTTGGTGCGCACCGATGACTCATCATTGATTTGAACGAATTGGGAGCGATCACCAAAATACGATTTAAACCAGTTTAAGGCCGTTCCTTTAATGTTAATTAACTGTTTTAGTCTCTCTAATAAAATTTGATGGTCAATTGTGTCGAATGCTGCACTGAGATCTAACAGAACGAGGACAGACACAAGTCCCTGATCTGAAGCTATTAGAAGG
Organism: Limanda limanda; assembly: GCF_963576545.1. Classification (NCBI taxonomy): domain Eukaryota; kingdom Metazoa; phylum Chordata; class Actinopteri; order Pleuronectiformes; family Pleuronectidae; genus Limanda; species Limanda limanda. The sequence goes on along the minus strand of NC_083647.1, from coordinate 25,252,806 downwards.
TCATTAGTGACTTTTGCCAGGGCTGTCTCTGTGCTATGATTGGTTCTAAACCCAGACTGAAAGTCTTCATATATATTATTTTCCTGGAGAAACTCACACAGCTGATTGGCTACAACTTTTTCTAAGATTTTAGATAGGAAGGGGAGATTAGATATTGGCCTGTAATTTGCTAAAACCTCTGGGTCTAGGGTGGGTTTTTTGAGTAGGGGTTTGATTACAGCTATTTTAAAAGACTGTGGTACATAACCTGATGATAATGACAGATTGATTGTGTTAAGTAACGAATTATCTATTAGGGGCAGAATTTCTTTAAGTAATTTAGTTGGAATCGGATCTAAAATACAGGTTGTTGGTTTAGAACCTGAGACTATTTTGGTAAACTGATCACGGGTGATCAGAGAGAAGCTGTCTAAATAATGGGAAGGATTCTCAGCCGTTTCTGAGATCTCTATTGTTGGGAGGGTATTAGTGCCAATTGAGGGCAGGAGATGATTGATTTTATTTCTAATAGTTAGAATTTTATCATTAAAAAAGGTCATAAAGATATTGCTATTTAGGGATCGAGGAATACTGGGTTCGGTGGAGGTGTGACTCTCTGTCAGCCTGGCTACAGTGCTGAAGAGAAACCTGGGGTTGTTTTTATTCTCTTCTATTAGTTTTGAGTAATAGGCAGCTCTTGCTTTGTGGAGAGCCTTTTTATATTCTGTAACACTACTCTTCCAGTCTAGGAGATTTTCAACACTGTTGCTGGAGCGCCACTTCCTTTCTAATTTTCTTGATATTTGTTTCAACTCATGTGTCTTGGAATTATACCACGGAGCTAATTTACTATGTTTTACACATTTCTTTTTTAGAGGCGCTATTGAGTCTAATGTTAATCGTAATGAGTCTGCAGAGCTTTCTACGAGGTGGTCAATCTCAATAGAGCTCGGGTTTTTAAAGAATTTGTTGTTTATGTCGACGGATAATACGGGTTTAAATGTAATCGGAATTATTTCCTTAAATTTAGCTACAGCACTATCAGGTAGACATCTAGAAAATGAGTTTTTTATTAGTGGCATATATTCAGATAGTGAAAAATCGAAGGTTATTAAATTATGGTCTGATAGTACTGGATTGCGCGGAAGTACTGTTAAATGTTCAATTTTGACACCGTATGATAACACAAGGTCAAGTGTGTGGTTACAACAATGAGTAGGTTGATGCACACACTGACTAAAACCAATTGAGTCTAGTATTGAAATAAATGCTACGCTCAGGCTATCTTTATTATTGTCAACATGAATATTAAAGTCACCAACAATAATAATTTTATCTGTCTTTAGGACTAGGTTTGATAAAAACTCAGGGAATTCTGTTAGAAATTCAGTATAAGCCCCAGGAGCACGATAAACTACAGCAAATATGATTGGCTGTTGGTGTTTCCTGGATTGACGTGGAAGATTAAGAACAAGACATTCAAATGAGTTGTAGCTAAATTTAGGTTTAGGATTAATTGATAGACTGGAGTTAAAAATAGCAGCAACTCCACCTCCTCGCCCGAGTTCCCTGGGAACGTGTGAATTTATATGACTGGGGGGAGTAGATTCATTCAAACTGACATATTCATCAGGATGCAGCCACGTCTCAGTGAGGGACATTACATCTATATTGTAGTCTGAGACTAGTTCATTAACTAAAATAGCCTTTGAGGACAGTGATCTAATGTTTAAAAGATCACATTTGAAAGTCTTAGTTTCCTGTGTTGTTCCAGAGGTTGTGTTAATTTGTATAAGATTATTGTGAGTTCTCGCTCTGTTATTGTTTAATTTAAATAATTGAATCGGACGGTAGACAGAGACAGTCTCTATGCGGTTGGGTGACTGATCCAGAGGGAGCGCAGAGAAGTGTTTAGCACTGCAGCTCTGCTTCCTGGTCCCAACTCTGGGTTGTCATGTGATAGACTTAGTAATATTCTTAGATAAGAGAGCTGCTCCATCCCAAGTGGGATGAACGCCGTCTCTCCTAACAAGACCAGGTTTCCTCCAAAAAGTTTGCCAATTATCTATAAAGCCCACACCGTTTACAGGACACCACCTCGACAGCCAGCGGTTAAAAGAAAACAAGCTCTGTGTGCACGAATGTCCATGACAGTGAGGAGAGGAAGTGAAGATATCTTTGGTAGAGTAAAGAAATAAACAAACTCAAGATGTTATTTCTGGAGAAGAGAGAAATGTCTTAAGTCTGATCACGATACAGGAATTCTGATATTTTACACGTCTGAAAAATTATGGTTAACATTAAATATTTTTGTCTCGTATCACTCATTGGCACAGTGAACGTAAATTAATCCTGTTGGAGAGGGTGCCTGAAGGGGGCGCTGCAGTGGGATCTACCTGGCATCGAACAAGAACTGCCACCGTCATCTTCTGTTTCCCAACTCCTGAGAAAGTTTGTGTGTGTGTGTCTGTGTGTGTGTGTGTTTGCGTGTGTGTGTGTGTGTGTGTGTGTGTGTGTGTGTGTGTGTGTGTGTGAGGATACGTGAGAGACAAAGTGTATGTGAAGGTGTGAAGGTGTGAGGGTGTGAACGGATGAATCAAAGTTTCATTTTAGTTTAACTTTCACGTTCTAGTCAAAGCACAGGAAATAACTTCTTAATGTACAAAAAAGAAAATACTTCACACTGACTCAGGTCATACTTCAATATATATTTTCGAATACCTCCAAGATGACGCTGCGTGAGTGGCAGCCTGTTACAGCAGCTCTCACTTTTCATACCTCTTTTAGTGTGTAAATAGTGTTTTTAGTGTATTTTTGTTGTTGTTTTTTTACTAGATTGACACTTTAAGCAAGTGCGCAGCTATGGATGTTCACATTTTAACATTCGTAGTTTGCTCCTTGCTGTTTTCGGCACTTTTTGGTGTGGCTGTGGGAAACTCACTCGACCACGGCTCCCCATTCAACCACGGCTCCATTGTTTACACCCGTGATCAGCTGTTGGGCCTGCGCCACACACCCCTTCTCTGCGCGGAGCGGCCGGAGATCCTCGAGGAGTTACGGAGGAGGAGAAGAGGATGCAGAGCGGGAGTGAAGCGCAGGGAGCGGAAAAGACGGTTTAAACCATGTTTACCGTCTGTCATCATGGGGAATGTAAGATCTCTCCCAAACAAGGAAGAGTTGACGGCGCTGACCCGACTGCAGAGGGAATACAGGGAATGCAGCCTCATGTGCTTCACAGAGACCTGGCTGACTGAACTTTCTCCGGACTCACACGTAAATCTGGACGGCTTCCAACTCGTACGAGCGGACCGAAAAGCAACGGAGTGCGGTAAGAAGAAAGGAGGGGGGGTCGCTGTGTTGGTTAACGATAGATGGTGCCATCCGGGACACGTCAGCGTGAAGGAGATGCTCTGCACCAGAGATTTGGAGCTGTTAGCGGTCAGCATGCGGCCATACTATCTCCCGAGGGAGTTTTCACATGTTATTGTTGTGACTGTGTACATCCCCCCCTCGGCGGTCGCTGCTGTAGCTTCAGATCGGATCCACACTGTTATCTCGCATCTTCAAAGCCAGCACCCCCAAGCCCTCCTCCTCATCTCCGGTGACTTCAACCATGCCCCTCTGTCCTCTGCTCTTCCCACCTTCACCCAGTACGTGAACTGCCACACTAGAGACAATAAAACTTTGGACCTAATGTATGCAAACATCAAGGATGCATACACCTCATCCCCCCTCCCCCCGCTTGGTCGCTCGGATCACTGGGTGACCCCCGAGATAAAGGCCCTGCTGAACGAGAAGAAGAGGGTCTTCAGATCGGGGGACAAAGAGGAGCTGCGCAGAGTCCAGAAGGAACTCCGGCTGATGATCAGGAAGGGGAAGGACAGCTACAGGAAGAAACTGGAGAAGCGGCTGGAGCAGAACAACGCCAGGGACTTTTGGAGAGGGCTGCAGACCATCGCAGGCCACGGAAAAGGTGTGGGAAGACAACAACCCAGCGGGGACAAGGACTGGGCAGATGAACTGAATCTGTTCTTCAATAGATTTGATTCCCCCCCCCTGCCCCCTCTTCACACCTCTCCTGGCCAGCCCCCCATCCCCCTCCCCTCCTCAGCCTGCCACCTTTGACACCTGACCCCCACCAGCCCACCCCCACCCCATCTCCAGATCATCATCCCCCCTTGAGACTCTCACCACTCCTCACCCCCACACCCCCACCCCAGTCATCCTCCACCCCCCTCTCTATAACAGATGATCAGGTGAGAAGCCAACTCAAGAAGATCAAGGCAAGGAAGGCCCCGGGCCCGGATGGTATCAGCCCAAGACTGCTCAAGGACTGTGCTGACCAGCTCTGTGGTGTGATCAGGCATTTGTTCAACCTAAGCCTGAGCCTGGAGAAAGTCCCAGCCCTGTGGAAGACCTCCTGTGTGGTCCCGGTGCCGAAGATGCCGCGCCCCAAGGAGCCTAACCACTTCAGGCCAGTTGCCTTGACTTCTCACCTGATGAAGACGATGGAGAGGATTATCCTGAGACACCTACGACTGCTGGTGGGCACACAGCTGGACCCCCTGCAGTTTGCTTACCAGCCTGGGATTGGGGTGGACGACTCAGTTACCTACCTGCTGCACAGATCCCTGCTACACCTGGAGGACAGCAGGAACACTGTGAGGGTCATGTTTTTTGACTTCTCAAGTGCATTCAACACCATCCAGCCTTCACTGCTCAAAGTGAAGATGGAGAACGTGGGAGTGGACCAACACCTGGCTGCATGGACAACGGACTACCTCACCAAGAGACCACAGTATGTGAGGCTCCATCACTGTGTGTCTGACGTGATGCTCTGCAGCACAGGTGCCCCTCAGGGTACGGTGCTCTCCCCTTTCCTCTTCACCCTCTACACCTCCGACTTCACCCACAACACCACCCACTGCCACATCTAGAAGTTCTCAGATGACACAGCCATCGTTGGATGTGTTCCTGAGGGGAATGACCTGGAGTACAGGGCGGTCATCACAGACTTCGTCAGCTGGAGTGAGCTCAACCAGCTTCAGCTGAACACCAGCAAGACGAAGGAGATGATCGTGAACTTCCGGAAAAAAGCATCCAACTTAACACCAGTGAACATCCAGGGATTGGACATAGAGGTGGTGGAAAACTACAAATTCCTGGGTGTTCACTTCAACAACAAACTGGACTGGTCCGACAACACACATGCCCTCTATAAGAAGGGCCAGAGCCGCCTCCACCTTCTGAGGAGGCTGAGGTCCTTCGGAGTGTGCAGGGCTCTCCTCAGGACTTTTTATGACTCTGTGGTGGCCTCAGCCATCTTCTACGCTGTGGTCTGCTGGAGGGGGGGTAGCACGGACAGAGACAGAAGCAGGCTCAACAGACTGATAAGAAGAGCGAGCTCTGTCCTGGACTGTCCTCTAGACTCCATTGAGGAAGTGGGGGACAGAAGGATGTTAGCCAAGCTGGCGTCCATCATGGGCAACACCTCTCACCCCCTACATGACAATGTGGGGTCCCTGAGCAGCTCCTTCAGCAGCAGACTGTTACACCCACGGTGTAAGAAGGAGAGGTTCCGCAGGTCCTTCATCCCGGCTGCAGTCAGGCTCTACAACACCAGCACCACCTGATAATGTTGTAGTCCCTGTCTATTATCTCTATCTCCACTAAACCTCTCACCATAGCTGTATTTGTATTTTTCTTATTTATTTTTTATTTTTTACTCAGATCACTACTATGCACAATAATATTCAACACTTTACATCTATATTTATATCATGGTCACTTATAATGGTTACATTGCAACATTTATATTTCCATTATGCTATCTTGTAGTATTATTTATATTATGGTCACTTACTTTTTAATTATTTTCTGTATCATGGTCACTACTGTTGCAATATTACTTATAATATTTTTGTTTTCATTACAATAACACTTACATCATTCCACTTTCTCCCCAGTACCTGCTTTTGCACAGTGTCTGTTTTGCAGGTTGTTTTTGTTTTTGTTTCTGTACTCTCATTATGTGTAGTTTAGTAGTGTATATATTTTGATCTTTTTTTATTGTGCTTCTGCACTGTTATTTAAATTCTGTTTTTCTCTTATTTTGCTGTAACAAGTGAATTTCCCCGTTGTGTGGATAAATAAAGATATCTAATCTAATATAAATTTAGAAATATATGAATGTAATTAAACTAGTGTATACAGTGCAAAGACAGTAAAGATATGTGCAGTGAGAGAATATGTACAGTGAATGCATTTCACAGGAACCGTTGATGTTGAACAGGCAGATGAATCAGGCAGTGAAGAGTTAAAGTGTTAGAGTTCAGTCCATAAGGGAGGTGCAGAGTTTGTACTGGCAGCAGAGCTACTTGTACATTTGTTTCAGGTTTTACAGGTTTTATCATCCAGCATCTGAAGCGCCTCCCTCTCCTGACACACCTGAGAAACCAGGAAGCATCTGTTCCTCCAGGAAGAGACGCAGGCTGGAAACCAGACGATCACATTCACCTTCCAAACCAAACTAAACCAAACCAGACCAGACGTCCTGAGTGAGTCCAGCTACAGGAGAGAAGAGTCAAACTACAACCTGCCGACGCTCCACACACTGACTGTGAGTTTAACGAACACCTCGACTCAGAGAGGAAGTAAACCTCAGTGAAGTTCATGGAGCTGTGACTGACTGACTGTCTGTTTTCAGCTTCACCTGGAGACTCGATGGCTTCCAGATTAGAAGAGGATCTCTGCTGTTCCGTCTGCCATGATGTCTTCAGAGATCCTGTCATTCTGTCATGTAGCCACAGCTTCTGTAAAGACTGTGTGGAGACCTGGTGGAAAGACAAAGACGACAAATTGTGTCCAGTTTGTAAGAGTAGATCTTCAATGCGTAAACCACCTTGTAACCTGGTGTTAAAGAACCTGTGTGAGACCTTCTTACTAGAGAGAGATCAGAGCTCTTCACCTGCTCTCTGCAGTCTGCACTCGGAGAAACTCAGACTCTTCTGTCTGGACCATCAGAAGCCAGTGTGTGTGATCTGTAGAGATTCAGAAAAACACACCGACCACAGATTCAGGCCCATCGATGAAGCTGCACAACAACACAAGAAGCAGCTTCAGGAAACTCTGGAGCCCTTGAAGAAGAAGTTACAGTGTTTTGAACGTGTTAAAGTAGAGTTTGAACAAACAGCAGAACACATTAAGGTCCAGGCCGGACTCACAGAGACGCAGATCAAGGAGCAGTTTAAAAAGCTTCATCAGTTTCTGGAGGAGAAAGAGGAGGCCAGGATGGCTGCACTGAGGGAGGAAGAGGAGCAGAAGAGTCGGATGATGAAGGAGAAGATTGAGGCTCTGAGCAGAGACATAACGGCTCTTTCAGACACAATCAGAACCACAGAGGACGAGCTGGGAGCTGAAGACGTCTTATTCCTGCTCAACTACAAGGCTGCAGTGGAACGAGTCCAGCAGCGCCCCCTGCTGGATGATCCACAGCTGGCCTCAGGAGCTCTGATAGACCAGGCCAAACATCTGGGCAACCTGAGATTCAACATCTGGAGCAAGATGAAAGACCTGGCATCCTACAGTCCTGTGGTTCTGGACCCAAACTCTGCTCATCCAGTACTCATCCTGTCTGAAGATCTGACCAGTTTGAGAGGAGGAGCGAGACAGAAGCTTCCTGACAATCCAGAGAGGTTTGATCGATACGCCTCAGTCCTGGGATCTGAGGGTTTTAACTCAGGGACTCACAGCTGGGACGTCCTGGTTGGAGACAGTATCAGCTGGACAGTGGGTGTGTCAGCAGAGCCTGTCCAGAGGAAGGGAAAAGATCTGTCTGGATTTGTGGGAATAGTGTTCCGTGAAGGTAAATACACAGCAGCGTCACCATCAGGATTATCTGTTCTCTCTGTGCAGAAGATCCAGAGGATCAGAGTGAAACTGGACTGGAACAGAGGAGAACTGTCGTTCTCTGATCCTGATACTAACAAACACTTTCACACCTTCACACACACTTTCACTCAGAAGATGTTTCCATTCTTTAACATAATAGATTCCTTGAAGCTGTTACCTGTGAAAGTCTCTGTGACGCTGGATCAGAGCCGTTAGAGATGAAGATTTTATTCATCATGTTTATTTCTTCAAGAGAAATCTGCTGAATTTAAATGTTAAACTCGTTATTCTAAAGCTTTGTTTATTTCTCCTTTTACTTCTCACTCATTTTTATTTCAACTGTCGACTTTTCCACATGTGTAAAAAGATTTCATTATTTTCTGATCTTTACCTTTGGTTAGTTTTTCACTTTCATGGAAAATGTTTTCTATCGTTTAGATTTTGTGTGGATCCATGAAGTCGAGCAAACTGATGAAGATCCACATAAAAACACATTTATGAATAACAGCTAATCATTGTTCACATTCAACAAACTTTATTAAAACTCACACATGAGACATGATTCATGTTTAATCACAAAGTCTGTTCACATATGAAATAATCCAACATATATGAACATTTGTCTGTTTGATGTGATGAAGCGAAATGATTCTGTTTGTAAAAGTGTTTATTCAACAGCAGCCTACTGATTTGTTTTTAATATTGTGATCAAAATAATAAAAACTATGAAACAGAAACAGAGTTCTGATCTTTTTTAAGTTGTAATGTAAATATAACATTATCTGTCATTAAGTAGGATTTAACACTCAGATAATTTCAGGTTTTTAAATTGAGTTATATAAACGTTTATTCATGAATTATTACTTATTTACATGTTGGGAGCTAATTGTTGTGAACAATAGTTGGGCCGACATGTGAAGACAAAGCCTGAGACCACATGTCATCTTTGTTCTGGAGACAAAGATGAGCTTCCAGAACTCACTCACTGCGGTTACATGTGTCCGATTGAAACCCGATTTCTGGCGTTGTCCGGTTTCAATCGAAGATCCATGTCATGTAACTCCACAAATCTAGATTTCTTGTGTCCGACTGAAGTCGGATAACCACCCCCAGATAAGTAGATCGGATCTGGCTGTATATCGGACAACGCGCGCATGTAACTCTGGAAGCTAGACAACAACTGGAGAAGACGTCTTTGCGCATGCTTGAGATCCTGCCCCCCCCCCCTCCCTGGTCGTGACCCGGAAGTCGACACGTAGATAAAATGTCGCTGCCCGGTGCCGGCCGGCACTCGCCATTACCATTCTAATCAAATGCGCCGTTCGCATTCGCAGTACTCCTAGAGTAAACATGCACAACATCATGTAGAGGGACGTAGCTTCACCTTGCTCTCCGTTCGTCATCTTTCTCGCATGCTGAGTTGAAGGCTGTTGTTGTTTTTGTGTTGCTAGTGGTGACGAGGTCAAGCGGAAATGGCTGGATCACCACTAGCTGTAATGAAAACAGCGCCAACTATCGTAGCGGGGTATGAAATGCTTTCGGACAAGAGTCGGATTTCTCAGTGCCATGTACCCTGAGATAGAGCAGTTAACCCCCCATGGATAGAGAAACCCGATTTCGGCCGAAATCGGGTTTCTGCCATCATGTAAACGTACTGAGTGTCCCAGGTTGCTTCCACTTCTCACCTCGGTGTGAACCTGCCCCTGGACACAGCTTCCAACCCCTAGTGGTCACTGTGTGCCCCCCTGACCCATGAGGTCACCAGGACAATAAAAGCCCAGTTCCCTCTCTTTTCTACGGACCTCTGCAGGAGGAGGAGGTTCCTCTCCCTGCTGCAGCTCTTTGGACCTCCAAGCAGGCCGGCCTGAAGCAGACTGCTGAAACCTTCCAGAAGGCAGCGACACGAGAGCCTGCCTAAGAACTTCAGCACAAGCAACTGGTCACGACACAAAGTCTGACCAGCAGATGCACAACAACAGGAGCCACAACCAGCAAGACCAGTTCACTGGACTTTAAACAGCACCTCAAAAAGCACCTTTCCACCTTTTCATGACCTGGTAACATAACTGGGCTGATAACACGAGGCCTGAGTTTGTTTGTTTGACTTCACTGGTTTGTTAATTAGCTGCTCATCTCCTTTGAATTGTATTTTAAGAAGAGTCGGAGCTGTGGGTCCGGGTCAGAGCTTCTCTGAGCTAATTACCACTTAGCTCCGAGTGCCACTGTGTGTGTGTTTGTGTGTGTGTGTGTATGTGTGTGTGTGTGTGTGTGGGTGAGGATACGTGAGAGACAAAGTGTGTGTAGGTGTGAACCAACGAATCAAAGTTTCATTTTGGTTTAACTTTCAGGTTCTAGTCAAAGCACAGGAAATTACCTCTTAATGTACAAAATAGAAAATACTTCACACTGACCCAGGTCATACTTCAATATATAAAAAATATCGAAATATATGAATGTAATTAAACTAGTGTATACAGTGTAAAGACAGTAAAGAAATGCGCAGTGAGAGAATATGAACAGTGAATGTATTGCACAGGAACCGTTGATATTGCACAGGCAGATGAATCAGGCAGAGTTAAAGGAGACATATTATGCCCATTTTACCGCAGTTGATATGATTCATTGGGGTCTTAAAGAACGTGTTTTTATATGAATGATATTTGCAGAGATTTGGGGTTAAAGGCTCTAAAGTATTTTCACAATGTGGAAGAAACTTTTTTAAGGCAGCACATCACAGGAGGAGGCTGACGGCTGAAAATGAATTTCAGAAAAGTGAAATGTTTGTATTTGTAAATACTACGCTGAGACGTACTATTGTATTTCAAGTTAAATCTATGTGTCTTTATGGGAATCAAACCATTCAGTGACCTCCCTCGTCCCCGGTGGACGAGCGGCAGCGGCGGCACAGACGAGTCCAAGTGTTTGAGACAGAGGCTGAAAAGAGGAGCTGCAGCAAAGGACAGTTTTTGGAAAATCGAACATAGGAGCATGTAAACATTTTACATTCATAACTTCCTGTTTGGAAGCATCTGTTTTGTTTTTCCTCTCATTCGTCATCTCCTCATAAATCTTAAATATCAAAGATTCACAACTAATTAAACAAACATTTTCTAAACTTTGAAATAATTAAAAAGTCCTCTTGACTCACTGAGGTGTCGTCATAAAGAAAGATCCGTAGAAATCAAATAAGATGACGATTTGATCACGATGGTGAAAGGGAAGTCACTAAACTAATCTGGTCAAAAAGAAAAAAATGTTAAATAATAAGGAGCTGAACACCAGATGGATAATTTCGTTCCTTATTTCTATATAAACTGTACAGGCCTTTGTTTAAAGTCCATGTTTAGTGTGAATATGTTCAGGAGCTCACTCTGTGTCTCGTGTTCAGTGACGACTTGTTTAGCTTCGCTGACTCTGCATGAAGTAGTGACACAAACAGTCGTGTGTAGAGATGCATGTCACTTCACAGTGTAACCGTCACTATATGAAAACCTGTGTAACACTGTACACACACACACACACACACACACACACACACACACACACACACACACACACACACACACACACACACACACACACACACACACAAACACACACACCTTCAAGTTAATAGCACAAACAGAAACACAGGAGGGGATTTGGCTCCACACAGATGAGCTTTTATTTCCACGGCGTCTCATCTCTGCTGCTTCCTGCTGATCTGTGACTTTCAGTGTTTCTCTCATATTCATGATCTGTAAAAACATTGCACATGAACCGTATGTATTGGACAGGCAGATGAATCAGGCACAGTTAAGGGTTAAAGTGTTACAGTTCAGTCCATGAGGGAGGTGCAGAGTTTGTACTGGCAGCAGAGCTGCTTGTACATTTGTTTCAGGTTTTACAGGTTTTATCATCCAGCATCTCAAGCTCCTCCCTCTCCTGACACACCTGAGAAAGCAGGAAACATCTGTTCCTCCCGGAAGAGACGCAGGCTGAAAACCAGACGATCACATTCACCTTCAAAACCAAACTAAACCAAACCAGACCAAACATCCTGAGTGAGTCCAGCTACAGGAGAGAAGAGTCAAACTACAACCTGCCGACGCTCCACACACTGACCGTGAGTTTAACAAACACCTCAACTCAGAGAGGAAGTGAACCTCAGTGAAGTTCATGTAGCTGTGACTGACTGACTGTCTGTTTTCAGCTTCACCTGGAGACTCAATGGCTTCCAGATTAGAAGAAGATCTCTGCTGTTCCGTCTGCCATGATGTCTTCAGAGATCCTGTCATTCTGTCATGTAGCCACAGCTTCTGTAAAGACTGTGTGGAGAGCTGGTGGAAAGACAAAGAAGTAAAAGAGTGTCCACTTTGTAAGAGTAGATCTTCAAAGCGTAAACCAACTTGTAACCTGGTGTTAAAGAACTTGTGTGAGGCCTTCTTACTGGAGAGAGATCAGAGCTCTTCACATGCTCTCTGCAGTCTGCACTCTGAGAAACTCAGACTCTTCTGTCTGGACCATCAGCAGCCAGTGTGTCTCATCTGATTCAGAAAAACACACCAACCACAGATTCAGACCCATCGATGAAGCTGCACAACAACACAAGAAGCAGCTCCAGGAAACTCTGGAGCCCTTGAAGAAGAAGTTACAGAGTTTTGAACGTGTTAAAGTAGAGTTTGAACAAACAGCAGAACACATTAAGGTCCAGGCCGGACTCACAGAGACGCAGATCAAGGAGCAGTTTAAAAAGCTTCATCAGTTTCTGGAGGAGGAAGAGGAGGCCAGGATGACTGCACTGAGGGAGGAAGAGGAGCAGAATAGTCGGATGATGAAGGAGAAGATTGAGGCTCTGAGCAGAGACATAACGGCTCTTTCAGACACAATCACAACCACAGAGGACGAGCTGAGTGCTGAAGACGTCTCGTTCCTGCTCAACTAAAAGGCTGCAGTGGAACGAGTCCCGCAGCGCCCCCTGCTGGGTGATCCACAGCTGGCCTCAGGAGCTCTGCTAGACCAGGCCAAACATCTGGGCAACCTGAGCTTCAACATCTGGAACAAGATGAAGGACGCGGTCTCCTACAGTCCTGTGGTTCTGGACCCAAACTCTGCTCATCCAGTACTCGTCCTGTCTGAAGATCTGACCAGTTTGAGAGGCGGAGGGGGACAGAAGCTTCCTGACAATCCAGAGAGGTTTGATTATTACTTCTCAGTCCTGGGATCTGAGGGTTTTAACTCAGGGACTCACAGCTGGGACGTCCTGGTTGGAGACAGTACACGCTGGGCAATGGGTGTAAGAGCAGAGTCTGTCCAGAGGAAGGGACAGGATATGTCTGAAACATGGAGAATAGGGTTCCTTGAAGGTGAATACTCAGCAGTGTCACCATCAGGATCATCTGATCTCTCTGTGCAGAAGATCCAGAGGATCAGAGTGAAACTGAACTGGAACAGAGGAGAACTGTCGTTCTCTGATCCTGATTCTAACAAACACATTCACACCTTCAAACACACTTTCACTCAGAAAATGTTTCCATATTTTAACATTAGAGATCCCTTGAAGCTGTTTCCTGTGAAAGTCTCTGTGACGCTGGATCAGAGCAGTTAGAGATAAAGATTTTATTCACCATGTTTATTTCTTCAAGAGAAATCTGATGAATTTAAATGTTAAACTCGTAATTCTAAAGCTTTGTTTATTACTCCTTTTACTTCTCACTCATTTTTATTTCTCCTGTTGACTTTTCCACGTGTGTAAAAATATTTCATTATTTTCTGATCTTTATCTTTGGTTTGTTTTTTAGTTTCATGGAAAATGTTTTCTATCATTTAGATTTTGTGTGGATCCATGAAGTCGAGCAAACTGATGAAGATCCACATAAAAACACATTTATCAATAACAGCTGATCATTGTTCAAATTCAACAAACTTTATTAAAACTCACACATGAAACATGATTCATGTTTTATCATAAAGTCTGTTCACATATGAAATAATCTAACATATATGAACATTTGTCTGTTTGATGTGATGAAGCCAAAATGATTCTGTTTGTAAAAGTGTTTATTCAACAGCAGCCTAGTGATGTGATTTTAATATTGTGATCAAAATAATAAAAACTATGAAACAGAACCAGAGTTCTGACCTTTTTTAAGTTGAAATGTAAATATAACATTATCTGTCATTAAGTAGGATTTAACACTCAGATAGTTTCAAGTTTTTAAATTGAGTTATATATACATTTATTCATGAATTATTACTCATTTAAATGTTGGGAGCTAATAGTTGTGAACAATAGTTGGGCCGACATGTGAAGACAAAGCCTGAGACCACATGTCTTCTGTGTCCTGGAGACAAAGATGAGCTTCCAGAACTCAGTGTCCCAGGTTGCTTTCACTTCTCACCTCGGTGTGAACCTGCCCCTGGACACAGCTTCCAACCCCTAGTGGTCACTGTGTGCCCCCCGACCCATGAGGTCACCAGGACAATAAAAGCCCAGTTCCCTCTCTTTTCTACTGAGCTCTGCAGGAGGAGGAGGTTCCTCTCCCTGCTGCAGCTCTTTGGACCTCCAAGCAGGCCGGCCTGAAGCAGACTGCTGAAACCTTCCAGAAGGCAGCGACACGAGAGCCTGCCTAAGAACTGCAGCACAAGCAACTGGTCACTACACAAAGTCTGACCAGCAGATGCACAACAACAGGAGACACAACCAGCAAGACCAGTTCACTGGACTTTAAACAGCACCTCAAAAAGCACCTTTGCCCCTTCCGAGTGCCACTGTGTGTGTGTGCGTGTGTGTGTGTGTGTGTGTTTGTGTGTGTGTGTGTGTGTGTGTGTGTGTGTGTGTGTGTGTGTGTGTGTGTGTGTGTGTGTGAGACAAAGTGTGTGTGAAGGTGTGAACCGATTAATCAAAGTTTCATCTTGGTTTAACTTTCACGTTCTTGTCAAAGCACAGGAAATTACCTCTTAATGTACAAAATAGAAAATACTTCACACTGACCCAGGTCATACTTCAATATATAAAAATATCGAAATATATGAATGTAATTAAACTAATGTATACAGTGTAAAGACAGTAAAGATATGTGCAGTGAGAGAATATGAACAGTGAATGTATTGTACATGAGCCGTTGATGTTGCACAGGCAGATGAATCAGGCAGTGAAGAGTTAAAGTGTTAGAGTTCAGTCCATAAGGGAGGTGCAGAGTTTGTACTGGCAGCAGAGCTGCTTTACATTTGTTTCAGGTTTTACAGGTTTTATCATCCAGCATCTCAAGCTCCTCCCTCTCCTGACACACCTGAGAAACCAGGAAGCATCTGTTCCTCCCGGAAGAGACGCAGGCTGAAAACCAGACGATCACATTCACCTTCCAAACCAAACTAAACCAAACCAGACCAGACGTCCTGAGTGAGTCCAGCTACAGGAGAGAAGAGTCAAACTACAACCTGCCGACGCTCCACACACTGACCGTGAGTTGAACAAACACCTCCACTCAGAGGGGAAGTGAACCTCAGTGAAGTTCATGGAGCTGTGACTGACTGACTGTCTGTTTTCAGCTTCACCTGGAGACTCAATGGCTTCCAGATTAGAAGAGGATCTCTGCTGTCCCGTCTGCCATTATGTCTTTAGAGATCCTGTCATTCTGTCATGTAGCCACAGCTTTTGTAAAGGCTGTGTGGAGAGCTGGTGGAAAGACAAAGAAGAAAAATTGTGTCCACTTTGTAAGAGTAGATGTTCAATGCAAAAACCACCTTGTAACCTGGTGTTAAAGAACCTGTGTGAGGCCTTCTTACAGGAGAGAGATCAGAGCTCTTCACCTGCTCTCTGCAGTCTGCACTCAGAGAAACTCAGACTCTTCTGTCTGGACCATCAGGAGCCAGTGTGTGTGATCTGCATAGGTTCAGAAAAACACACCGGCCACAAATTTAGACCCATCGATGAAGCTGCACAACAACACAAGAAGCAGCTTCAGGAAACTCTGGAGCCCTTGAAGAAGAAGTTACAGAGTTTTGAACGTGTTAATGTAGAGTTTGAACAAACAGCAGAACACATTAAGGTCCAGGTTGGACTCACAGAGACGCAGATCAAGGTGCACTTTAAAAAGCTTCATCAGTTTCTGGAGGAGGAAGAGGAGGCCAGGATGGCTGCATTGAGGGAGGAAGAGGAGCAGAAGAGTCGGATGATGAAGGAGAAGATTGAGGTTCTGAACAGAGACATAACAGCTGTTTCAGACACGATCAGAACCACAGAGGACGAGCTGAGTGCTGAAGACGTCTCGTTCCTGCTCAACTACAAGACTGCAGTGGAACGAGTCCAGCAGCGCCCCCTGCTGGATGATCCACAGCTGGCCTCAGGAGCTCTGATAGATCAGGCCAAACATCTGGGCAACCTGAGCTTCAACATCTGGAGCAAGATGAAGGACGTGGTCTCCTACAGACCTGTGGTTCTGGACCCAAACTCTGCTCATCCACTACTCATCCTGTCTGAAGATCTGACCAGTTTAAGAGTAGGAAAGAAACAGAAGCTTCCTGACAATCCAGAGAGGTTTGATATACACGCCTTAGTCCTTGGATCTGAGGGTTTTAACTCAGGGACTCACAGCTGGGACGTCCTGGTTGGAGACAGTACTTTCTGGAGACTGGGTGTAAGAGCAGAGCCTGTCCAGAGGAAGGGAAATCTGTCTGGATACTGGAGAATACAGTTCCATGAAGGTATATACAGAGCACGGTCACCATCAGGATCATCTGATCTCTCTGTGCAGAAGATCCAGAGGATCAGAGTGAAACTGGACTGGAACAGAGGAGAACTGTCGTTCTCTGATCTTGATTCTAACAAACACATTCACACCTTCAAACACACTTTCACTCAGAAGATGTTTCCATGCTTTAACATTATAGATCATCATCCCTTGAAGCTGTTACCTGTGAATGTCTCTGTGACGCTGGATCAGAGCAGTTAGAGATAAAGATTTTATTCATCATGTTTATTTCTTCAAGAGAAATCTGCTGAATCTAAATGTTAAACCCGTTATTCGAAAGCTTTGTTTATTTCTCCTTTTACTTCTCACTCATTTTTATTTCTTCTGTCGACTTTTCCACGGACTTTAAACAGCACCTCAAAAAGCACCTTTCCCCCTTTTCATGACCTGGTAACATAACTGGGCTGATGACACGAGGCCTATGCACAGGACTGTTGAACTCTATTCATGTGATGTTTTATAAATTGGATTTGTGTTGTTGTGATATTTGGTATTACGTTATTTGAAAGCTAATGTTAGTTCTGTGATGCTCTTCGTAGAATCAGCCTCTTTCTTTACATGCAACTAACTACTTCCTCTGAGCCGGCACCAACACCTCACACACTTCTCTACACAAACACACACATGTGATCTCAGCCCCATGATCCCAACACTACAGGGGGTCTTTTGTCTTCATAGTGGCCAGCCGCCATTTTGAAACCACACTTTGTCACTCACTCACACACACACACGCACACACACAGACTTACACACGTATACTCACATTTACATGTATATAGTAAGTTCACTTAGTTAGTTTGTGTGTTCATATTTTTATTAATTTCATAATAAATGTTTTTCTTAAAACACAAATCTTGTCTTCATTAATGTTGCATAAGTGTGAAGTTTGCCAACCTCTGAACTCCATATCCATCATCTTTGCTAACTACTGACGTGGTAATTTTGGTTAAAGTTAATAATTTAATTATTCATCAAAGTTCCAAATTTGTGGTTAATAATTTCATGAAATTTAATCAATAAATTGGTTCTTTTCCTTCCTTTGAAGGCTGGTGCTCGAGGAAGCTTTAATGTAAACTAAAGTTATTATTTGATATTAATTAAGGCCTGAGCACCGAACAGTAGGAGACAAATGAGTTGGCTTATTGAGGGCTTTAACACGCTCAAATTCTTACCAAAATTTGCAGAACATTTGTAAGTGGTGAAAATGTACGTATTCTGGAGTAATTTTCAATGAGCATGGCAAAATGGCTCAACGGTGCCCCCGAGACCCCCGGAACGCGTTCACATTGACCGATCTTCACAAAAATCGTAACACAATTGTATCATGACCAGAAAACTAAAAGTCCGGATGTGCAATTTAAAAAACGCAACAGGAATCCTGCTATTTTGCATTTGGTGGCCATTTTGGCCATTACCCAAATTTTTACTTTGAGGTACTTGTTAGACTTGTTATTTTATTAATATTAGTTTGAACAGTTTTCGGACTTCATATTGAGCACACTCAGCTTTACACACTTTTTAAAATCTAGATGAGACCGGAGCAGTACTTCTATGTGTCAGTAGGGAGCTCTGCTGCTGTTGTTTCTCTGCTGAGCACCTTCACGTTCGCTATTATTTGTTGTGTCATTTTTCTGTTTGATGTCTTTCCTCATTTCACAACTTTTAAAGACCTCAGTAAACACAACAACCACTGACCTCCTGTTATTTGCCTTAACTTTCTGTCAAACTACAAATTTTTATGTCAAATATTTTAAAAGTGTACAAACTTAATTGCCAATGAAAAATGTGCACACAGAGGAGGTTTCCTACCCTTTGTCTGGCTGCACAATTCGCTCGTGTAAGTCACTTGCTACTAAGTGTTCGCTCATGTGGAAGAATACTGGTCCCCTTGGAAATGTAATGTGTCCGGGGAGTTCAGTTGTCTTGGATGCAGTTTCACCTCCGTCAGGTGGAGGCAGAGAGGACAGGACCAACACCCTGCTGAGAGAAACAAGACATCATCGCTTCAACCTCAGGTAAACTACATGAATAAGATGATTTTTAAATGCTACAACTTTGCTTAACGGTGAATGGTTTCAGGGCCAGGTAGGATTTGCTTCATAATTATGAATAATAATGTTTTGAAAGATGATGGAGGTAAATAACTGCTTACACTAGGCTCAGTGAATTTCTGATCCCTCTTAGCAAAGTCTGTTCTAAGACAGTGTGTGTGTGCTTACTTTCAAAATAAGTCCATTTTAGTACAGATTAGGGTAGTTGTGATACATTTGTATTCAATATGGAGTATGGATATGTTAATTGTGTAAATAATCCAACGCTTCTTAATATTAAATATGTTTAGTGAATGCTCAAAGTCACTCCATATAATGGTGTCACACTTAAGGTATAATAATCACAACAAAATGTACAATCATTTGATGTCATACTTTTTTACTTCACTCACACACAAATTAATGAGCAAACTGCACTTCCTTTTAGTATTTAACTTTCACTCTCAAGCTGATCGAACTATGAACTTTGAACACTGAGCAGATCACAAACATATACAAGCAGCTATTTTACAACCAAGTCTCTTGTCTGTGTGAGCTTGTTGCTGACAAAAGACTTTTGACCAGTTATCAAATCAAAGGCTTGAATTACTTTTTACAATCGTTTCCTGACACACCAGAGAAACCAGGAAGCATCTGTTCCTCCCTGAAGAGACACAGGCTGAAAACCAGACGATCACATTCACCTTCCAAACCAAACTAAACCAAACCAGACCAAACGTCCTGAGTGAGTCCAGCTACAGGAGAGAAGAGTCAAAATACAACCTGCCGACGCTCCACACACTGACCGTGAGTTTAACAAACACCTCGACTCAGAGGGGAAGTGAACCTCAGTGAAGTTCATGGAGCTGTGACTGACTGACTTTCTGTTTTCAGCTTCACCTGGAGACTCAATGGCTTCCAGATCAGAAGAGGATCTCTGCTGTTCCGTCTGCCATGATGTCTTCAGAGATCCTGTCATTCTGTCATGTAGCCACAGCTTCTGTAAAGGCTGTGTGGAGAGCTGGTGGAGAGACAAAGAAGTAAAAGAGTGTCCACTTTGTAAGAGTAGATCTTCAAAGCGTAAACCACCTTGTAACCTGGTGTTGAAGAACCTGTGTGAGGCCTTCTTACTGGAGAGAGATCAGAGCTCTTCACCTGCTCTCTGCAGTCAGCACTCAGAGAAACTCAGACTCTTCTGTCTGGACCATCAGCAGCCAGTGTGTGTGATCTGCAGAGATTCAGAAAAACACACCGACCACAGATTCAGACCCATCGATGAAGCTGCACAACAACACAAGAAGAAGCTTCAGGAAACTCTGGAGCCCTTGAAGGAGAAGTTACAGAGTTTTGAACGTGTTAAAGTAGAGTTTGAACAAACAGCAGAACACATTAAGGTCCAGGCCGGACTCACAGAGACGAAGATCAAGGAGCAGTTTAAAAAGCTTCATCGGTTTCTGGAGGAGGAAGAGGAGGCCAGGGTGGCTGCACTGAGGGAGGAAGAGGAGCAGAAGAGTCGGATAATGAAGGAGAAGATTGAGGCTCTGATCAGAGACATAACGGCTCTTTCAGACACAATCAGAACCACAGAGGACGAGCTGAGAGCTGAAGATGTCTCGTTCCTGCTCAACTACAAGGCTGCAGTGGAACGAGTCCAGCAGCGCCTCCTGCTGGATGATCCACAGCTGGCCTCAGGAGCTCTGATAGACGAGGCCAAACATCTGGGCAACCTGGGCTTCAACATCTGAAACAAGATTAAGGATGTGGTCTCCTACAGTCCTGTGGTTCTGAACCCAAACTCTGCTAATCCATGGCTCGTCCTGTCTGAAGATCTGACCAGTTTGAGACGAGGAGAGAAACAGAAGCTTCCTGACAATCCAGAGAGGTTTGATCATTTCACCTTAGTCCTGGGATCTGAGGGATTTAACTCAGGGACTCACAGCTGGGACGTCCTGGTTGGAGACAGTACTTACTGGTCACTGGGTGTAAGAGCAGAGCCTGTCCAGAGGAAGGGAGACAAACTGTCTGGATACTGGAGAATAAGGTTCTATGAAGGTAAATACAAAGCATCATCACCATCAGGATCATCTGATCTCTCTGTGCAGAAGATCCAGAGGATCAGAGTGAAACTGGACTGGAACAGACGAGAACTGTCGTTCACTGATCCTGATACTAACAAACACATTCACAGCTTCACACACACTTTCACTCAGAAGATGTTTCCATGCTTTAGCATTACAGGTCACTTGAAGCTGTTACCTGTGAAAGTCTCTGTGACGCTGGATCAGAGCAGTTAGAGATAAAGATTTTATTCATCATGTTTACATTCATGTTTATTTCTTCAAGAGAAATCTTCTGAATTTAAATGTTAAACTCGTTATTCTAAAGCTTTGTTTATTTCTCCTTTTACTTCTCACTCATTTTTATTTCTACTGTCAACTTTTCCACGTGTGTAAAAAGATCTAATTATTTTCTGATCTTTTTCTTTGTTTTGTTTTTTATTTTCATGGAAAATGTTTTCTATCATTTACATTTTGTGTGGATCCATGAAGTCGAGCAAACTGATGAAGATCCACATAAAAACACATTTATCAATAACAGCTGATCATTGTTCACATTCAACAAACTTTATTAAAACTCACACATGAGACATGATTCATGTTTAATCACATAAAGTCTGTTCACATATGAAATAATCCAACATATATGAACATTTGTCTGTTTGATGTGATGAAGCCAAAATGATTCTGTCTGTAAAAGTGTTTATTCAACAGCAGCCTAGTGATGTGATTTTAATATTGTGATCAAAATAACAAAAACTATGAAACAGAAACAGAGTTCTGACCTTTTTTAAGTTGAAATGTAAATATAACAGTATCTGTCATTAAGTAGGATTTAACACTCAGAAAGTTTCAGGTTTTTAGGTTGAGTTATATATAAACGTTTATTCATGAATTATTACTTATTTAAATATTGGGAGCAAATAGTTGTGAACAATAGTTGGGCCGACATGTGAAGACAAAGCCTGAGACCACATGTCTTCTTTGTTCTGGAGACAAAGATGAGCTTCCAGAACTCAGTCTCCCAGGTTGCTTCCACTTCTCACCTCGGTGTGAACCTGCCCCTGGACACAGCTTCCAACCCCTAGTGGTCACTGTGTGCCCCCCCCGACCCATGAGGTCACCAGGACAATAAAAGCCCAGTTCCCCCTCTTTTCTACTGACCTCTGCAGGAGGAGGAGGTTCCTCTCCCTGCTGCAGCTCTTTGGACCTCCAAGCAGGCCGGCCTGAAGCAGACTGCTGAAACCTTCCAGAAGGCAGCGACACGAGAGCCTGCCTAAGAACTGCAGCACAAGCAACTGGCCACGACACAAAGTCTGACCAGCAGATGCACAACAACAGGAGCCACAACCAGCAAGACCAGTTAACTGGACTTTAAACAGCACCTCAAAAAGGACCTTTCCCCCTTTTCATGAACTGGTAACATAACTGGGGTGATCACACCAGGCCTATGCACAGTACTGTTGAACTCTGTTAATGTGATTGTGGGAATCGAGATGACTGGCTCCTGTGACGTGGGTCGAGGTCACATGACCAGCTGGTCGGCAGGAAACATGAAAAGTCTACCGGGTTCAGCAGAGCGTCCCTCGACTCTGCTGCATGTGGATCGCTGCGGTGGACATCTCCCTTTAACGCAGGTGTGTGAATTGACTGTGGCAGCGTTTATAACGAGCGCAGCAGAGTTTGATTGTTTGACTTCACTGGTTCGTTAATTAGCTGCTCATCTCCTTTGAATGTATTTTAAGAAGAGTCGGAGCTTGGTTTAACTTTCACGTTCTTGTCAAAGTACAGGAAATCACCTCTTAATCTACAAAATAGAAAATACTTCACACTGACCCAGGTCATACTTCAATATATAAAAATATCGAAATATATGAATGTAATTAAACTAATGTATACAGTGTAAAGACAGTAAAGATATGCGCAGTGAGAGAATATGAACAGTGAATGTATTGCACATGAACCGTTGATATTGCACAGGCAGATGAATCAGGCAGAGTTAAAGGAGACATATTATGCCCATTTTACCGCAGTTGACATGGTTCATTGGGGTCTTAAAGAACGTGTTTTTATATGAATGATATTTGCAGAGATTTAGGGTTAAAGGCTCTAAAGTATTTTCACAACGTGGAAGAAACTTTTTTAAGGAGGAGGAGGAGGCTGACAACTGAAAATGGATTTCAGAAAAAGTGAAATGTTTGTATTTGTAAATACTACGCTGAGAGGTACAATCGTATTTCAAGTTAAATCTATGTGTCTTTATGGGAATCAAACCATTTAGTGACCCACTCGTCCCCGGTGGACGAGCGGCAGCGGCAGCATAGACGAGTCCAAGTGTTTGAGACAGAGGCTGAAAAGAGGAGCTGCAGCCAAGGACAGTTTTTGGAAATCGAACATAGGAGCATGTAAACATTTTATATTCATAACACGAATTAAACTTATCAGCCTGAAGATGTCTCATCTAAATGCTCTTCCTGTTTGGAAGCATCTGTTTTGTTTTTCCTCTCATCTGTCATCTCTCCATAAATCATAAATCATCAAAGATTCACACCTAATTAAACAAACATTTTCTAAACTTTTAAATTATTAAATAGTCCTCTTGACTCACTGAGGTGTCGTCTTAAAGAAAGATCCGTAGAAATCAAATAAGATGACGATTTGATCAAGATGGTGAAAGGGAAGTCACTAAACTAATCTGGTCAAAAAGAAAAAAGGGTTAAATGATAAGGAGCTGAACAGCAGATGGATAATTTTGTTCCTTATTTCTATATAACCTGTACAGGCCTTTGTTTAAAGTCCATGTTTAGTGTAAATACGTTCAGGAGCTCACTCTGTGTCTCGTGTTCAGTGACGACTTGTTTAGCTTCGCTGACTCTGCATGAAGTCGTGACACAAACAGTCGTGTGTAGAGATGCATGTCACTTCACAGTGTAACCGTCACTATATGAAAACCTGTGTAACGCTCTGTACACACACATACACACGAATACACACAGGCACACACACACTCACACACAACCCCTTCAAGTTAAAAGCACAAACAGAAACACAGGACGTGATTTGGCTCCACACAGATGAGCTTTTATTTCCACGACGTCTCATCACTGCTGCTTCCTGCTGATCTGTGACTTTCAGTGTTTCTCTCATATTCATGTTCTGTAAAAACATCATCAGTGCCTGAGGATCATTTGAGCTTTGGTGCTACAGACGTCCTTTGTCAAAGTTACTGTTCCTCTTTAAAAACACTAATTGGTTTAATATTTGGTAACTGCGGTGTCTGTTCTCTTTAAAACTTATTTGTCATTTCCTGTTTTGAACAGGAAGTACATTATTTGTGTGTATTGATGGGGAAATGTTCAGATTACCGGTGAATCTCAACCTTTTCCTTCTGTAAGGTTTCCCACGTTTAAATCTCATGTTTTGTTGAACACTTACATGATCTGTCTGTTGATTATTGCAGCTTTTTCATTTTTCAATAATTAATATAATACTTTTTTAGTACTTTCATTTAACAGTATCCAGATGCTGCTGCAGTGGAAACATCCTGATAGACGATTTCTAAAGAGGATTTAATTTAAATGATGTAAAACCAGATGTTGTCTTTAAAACGTCCATGTGATGCTGGATGGACAAAATCTGTTAATTTTTATATTTCCTTTAACAACATCAGCCCTTAATTACACCATGAGGGCTTCAACATATTTATATCAAGTCATGAATGTTTTTATCAATGTGATTTCTCATAAAAAGGTTTAAAGAATGTACACGATGTCTGCTGCTTTATAAACCACACAGCTCTGTCTGTCTGTCTGTCTGTCTGTCTGTCTGTCTGTCTGTCTGTCTGTCTGTCTGTCTGTCTGTCTGTCTGTCTGTCTGTCTGTCTGTCTGTCTGTCTGTCTGTCTGTCTGTCTGTCTGTCTGTCTGTCTGTCTGTCTGTCTGTCTGTCTGTCTGTCTGTCTGTCTGTCTGTCTGTCTCTGTATCTCTCTGTCTGTCTCTCTCTCTATCTGTCTCTGTCTCTCTGTTCTCTGTCTCTGTCTCTCTCTCTCTCTGTCTGTCTGTCTCTGTCTGTTCTGCTTGAAACAAAGACGAACTGAGGACACGTTGTCCTCAGACACTGTCTGTCTGTCTGTCTGTCTCTGTCTCTGTCTCTGTCTCTGTCTCTCTCTCTCTCTCTCTCTCTCTCTCTCTCTCTCTGTCTCTGTCTGTTTAAATCTGTCTCTCTCTCCCTGTCTCTCTCTCTCTCTCTCTCTCTCTCTCTCTCTCTGTCTGTCTCTGTCTCTGTCTCTGTCTCTGTCTCTGTCTCTGTCTCTGTCTCTGTCTCTGTCTCTGTCTCTGTCTCTCTCTGTCTGTCTCTGTCTGTCTCTCTCTCTCTCTCTCTCTCTCTCTCTCTCTGTCTGTCTCTGTCTCTCTCTCTCTGTTCTCTCTCTGTCTGTCTCTATCTGTTCTGCCTGAAACTAAGACGAGCTGAGGACACGTTGTCCTCAGACGCTGCTGTTAATCACGTGGCTTCAAACAAACTGTAATAAATCTGTGGACAGCTTCTCTCTGCGGTTCTGTCTTTTCTGTCATTTCACATTATGGACGTATATGAAGACACTTATTTTCTTTGTGTTGATACGTAATCGTTTATGAAATGTTAAGATTCTTCCTCTGGATGTAATTATCACCAATTACGTTTCTCACATTCATTTGTTTCTGTTCATCTAATCCATCGATGAAGCTTTTATGGAAATGAATCGTCTCATTTACAGAGAATCATCTGGAAATCCAACTGATCACTTTGAAATAATGGAATTATTCAAACACTCTTAGTTTGTTAAATAATAATTATTGCATTAAATCAATTAAATAAACTTTTTTTTTTTTTTTTCACATATAATCATATTTATTTCTCATTTGCATGGAACAATACTTTGTATTACAGAAATAAACGTATCCAATTTATTTTGTGAGCCACTGTTAGTAACTAAAATCACTGATTGAATTAATTTGAAAAAATGGGAGATAAAGACAGCACATTTTTAACACTGAAACATCTGAATCTGCAATCAGTAATAACTTCCATTCATACAAGCATTGCATTCATGTGGTGTCAGAATAATCAGACAAATTAGCTCCCCTGTAAATACCTTCATTATATAATGTGTGTTCTTCTTCTCAATAAAGAAAAGGTGCCTGCTTTGTTAGCTGTAACTAATTCAATTCAAAATCTGTGTACGCTGTGATATCAGTAGTTTTTAAGATTTGATATTTAACATTTTCATCAGGGGAGAGCGCGAACGCAGTCCCCCACTACCAGAAATTATGCAATCGAGATTCCCACATTTGGGGAATTCGCAGGGGTCAATACAGCCGAAGTGCAATGGCTATACCTCGCCCTGGGTGAACCACCTTCTTGATCATGGTATCTCCCTTGCCAGGTAAGTATGAGTTGTACACGTCTCGTGGAGCAAAACCATTCAGCCACACACTACTTAGACTCATGGTTGCACAAAAATAAGCAAAGTGGTAAACATCAATGATCGAACCGATTCGATATCAAGAGTCAGTGGTAGGAATAAAACTAAAAAACATTCAAATCTAAACGTATTATTTGAGCGTTTAGTGATTTCAGTTTGACCCCCACAATGCTTTGCGGTATTGTGTTACAGTAGGATCCAAAAGAGTGAGACCACTTCCCCGTTCAAGTGAAGGAGGAAGTGGTCTCAGAGTTTTGGACGGCGCTGTACGCCTCACATGGCACGTCACTACCGGAAACACTGTTTTCACATAAACCACTTCGTTCAGCGTCGCCATAAATAATCTAATATACAAACTTAACCTCTAATAACTACAACCTAAATAGTGGTGACGTTTACAGTGGCAGTTTTACTTTCACCCGTCTACTATAAGAGAAACAACGTAAAGTGACGTATCCTAAGACAACACAAAAGAAGCGATGGCGCCTGCTGGTGGATGCACACAGTCATTACAACATTATTTGGAAGTGTGGAAGTCAAAATATTGTACAAATCCGCATAGGTTGTATAACAAGACACTAGTTGAGCATTAAGGGATACATGATACCGAAAGGTTGACCCACCGAATATCTTTTCATGTTCTCCTCTAAATGAGGCTTTTATTCGCTGTCATCAACTATTGGAAGTTAAATAATGGCTAAATAACATTACACAGCTGTTTCAACGCCAGTGTCTGATCAGCTACGAGATGCTAGGCTACAGCTAGCTCCCCTTTACAGTATTTCCGGTTTGACAGCGCGCATCATCAATTAACGTCAGTTAACGTAAAAGCTCGTGTTTCCCTCGTCTTCAACCCGAACGACTTCAACACAACACGAAGAGCGACACGAGTGAGCAAAGTGTCACCGTCAATAAATGTTTCTGGAAGTTGTTCTTCTCACCTGAGAGTTTTTTTTTTTTTTTTTTCATTGTTTTTATTGCAGTTTTTTGTTTCTATTCAACAAACAAACAGTGTCTACAAGACAAGCACAAAACATACATGACAGCTCTTACATAAGGGATAAACATATGGCATGATACAAGAGGTGATGAATCTCACAGTGCACAAATGTCATTCAAATCCACAGCAGTCCTTTTAATAGGGTGGAAGAAAGGTCTAGACCGATATAATCCAAAAATGGGCGCCACACTCTGTAGAACTGATCTACACTGTGATGTATGATGTTGGTGAGATATTCTAAAGGGATCAATTCAAAAATTATTTTGCGCCAACCACAGACAGAAGGGACCTTGTCACTAATCCACTGCACAAGAATATTTTTCCTAGCTGCAAATGTTAAAATATTATACAATCTTTTGTTGACTGCTGTTTTTAAACAGTCACTTGGGAGACCTAGAATCAGGGATATGGGGTCCATTCCTATATTAATATGAAAAATTCTCTCTATTTCACTTATAACTTCAGCCCAATATCTTTGAAGTTTATAGCAAGACCAGAAACAATGAGTTAAAGTTCCCACATCAGTTTTACATCGTTTAATCGTTTATGAAATGTTAAGATTCTTCCTCTGGATGTAATTATCGCCAATTACATTTCCCACATTCATTTGTTTCTGTTCATCGTATCCATCGATGAAGCTTTTATGGAAATGAATCGTCTCATTTACAGAGAATCATCTGGAAATCCAACTGATCACTTTGAAATAATGGAATTACTCAGATGCTCTGAGTTTGTTAAATACTTATTATTGCATTAAATCAATTAAATAAACTTAACTCTGACCATTGTCTCGAGACTTCTAACAGTTTCATTTATTAACCCATTGCATTGTTCAACCAACACAACATGTTTTCCACATATAAAGGACAAAAAAAATTAAATAAACTAATGGCCACTAGATGTCAGTGTGTGAAAGCTTATCATTGGATCCTCTCACTCTGTGACGTCATTATCCTGAGTGATGGACGTGCACTTGAAAATCAAATCAGTTCATTTCTCTGCTTGTGTGGAGAGGTCAGGTCAGAGGTCAGAGGTCACCTTCTCAGGTGAGATGATGATGACAGAAGAACTGAATCCATCCACTCCCCCCACACACACACACACTCCTGAGCCGAGTAATGAAAACAAACCATAAAAAGTGGTTTTACGCACTTTATGAAATCTTTTATGACTAAAATATCTGCAGTTAGAACAGCGGCTCCTTATTTAAAGGATAAGTTCACTCTTTTCAAGTCTTAAGACGTATAAGACAAGTATATTATGTATTTTTATTATTATATTATACTTTCCGTCCATACTGACACATTTCAATGTACTTGTAAGTGATACTGTTGGATGGTTTTCGGTCACATTTCTGTGAATAAGTACATATTATTATATATATTATATATTATTAGTGTTTCTCTAAAGCTGCTTTCAGACGTGCACTGTGGGCCAAATGTTTGAGTGAGAACATGGGAGAATGGAAATGTCCTGAAAAGTCAAAGTGTTGACGACACCACACGACGGACTTGAAACTGGGAGAAAACAAATATCACAGGATGAAAAAAGACGTCAGTCTCCTGCTGCTTCTTCAAATATGAAACACAAACTCTGACCTGATTTTACAGAGTTCACGTGTGAAACCTGCTTGAATGTGTTTGGACGACTTGTGTGAGACACTTTCCTGTTTGAATGTGAGATGAGTTTTTCCAGTTTGGTGTCAGAGAACTTCCTCAGACCTCAGACCTCAGACCCTGACTGTGACTGAGACCTGATGGCCCGTCGTCAGTGATGTGTGTCACTAAAGCTCTCGTGCACGCTGCTGAAGGAGCCGCCTGATGCCCATGTTTGGGCGTCCACATCCTTTTGGCCGTGCATCCCGATGTGGAACGTCTCAGACGAGTGGAAACAGCAGCTGGGAGCTGCAGAGCGGTTCCTCCCAGTCCAAGCTCTTTGTGCCCAGCTAGTGGGCGAGCTACACTGAGCTCCCTGTAGGAGAGAGAGAGAGAGAGAGACTCCGGGTCTGACTCCCATCCAGACCAAACAGGAATCCAGATCCGTTTCCCCGGCTGGCGGTGACCTCTGACCTCAGTAGGCCACCCAGCCCCTGTGGTCGCAGGATCCTGTGTCAGCGGGAGACCACGATGATGGAGAACGTCCTGGAAGCTTCTCCGTCACCTCCACAAGTTTTATCGCAGCTTTAAAACCTTGAAATCCTTCGTTTGATGGACAGCGTGAAACTTTTATTTTAGATTTTATCTGGGAGCTGCTCAAACCAGTGAAACTTTAGCCGTTAATAAGCAGCTTTGTGCCATTCACCATCTTATGACATATATATATATAAAAATAAAAGGATGATTGGGGGGGTGGAGCCTGTCTGAGATCTCGAGGACACTGCCCGCCCACCTACACCTGCACAGTACTCCCTGCTAATCACACAGTATTAAAGCTGTAATCTCCCCAAATATGAGGCCAAAGTCTCTAGAATGCCCCCTGGTGGCTGGCTGCAGTATAGGTCATGAGCCCTGCCTCCAGGTTCAGGGTTTGGGGCAGAGAGGGATGGAGGAATGGATGGATGGAGGGATGGAGGGATGGATGGAGGAATGGATGGATGGAGGGATGGATGGAGGGATGGATGGAGGGATGGAGGGATGAGACGGCAGCACGCTCTGGCAGGTGGTGAGGCCTGATGCAGGTTGCAGTGTTGGCGTGTCTGGAAGGGCAGCGGCCGAGCAGCAGGGATAAAATCAGAGCTTTTAAAACAGGTTTTCCTGGCCGACGCTCCGCTGGCCGGTCCTCAGAGACTCATTAAGAGTTCCAGTGAGTCTTGGTGTCTGGTGGCTTCACCGAGTTCAACCGACTAACACCGGAGAAACAGAATCAAACCCAGACGGCTGCTGCTGCTTCGCTGGCAGGAAACCAGCTCTGTGTGCACGAGTGTCCATGACAGTGAGGAGAGAAAGTGAAGATATCTTTGGTAAAGTAAAGAAATAAACAAACTCAAGATGTTATTTCTGGAGAAGAGAGAAATGTCTTCTCTCTTCTTCTCACGATACAGGAATTCTGATATTTTACACGTCTGAAAAATGATGGTTAACATTAAATATTTTTGTCTCATATAGCTCATTGGCACAGTGGACGTAAATTAACCCTGTTGGAGAGGCTGCCTGAAGGGGGCGCTGTAGGGGGATCCACCTGGCATCGTACAAGAACTGCCACCGTCGTTCATTCACCATATCAGGGAAACCTCTTGGGATATTTGGCTGTTTCAGGGTTAACGTAAAGTTTTGAATTGCATTGTGTAAATCGGGGTTCGGGTCCAACTGCATGAGTTTGTTTATGTGTTGTAAGAAGATGCAGATTGGTGTATGTGTGTGTGTGTGTGTGTGTGTGAGGATACGTGAGAGACAAAGTGCGTGTGAAGGTGTGAGCGAATTAATCAAAGTTTAACTTTCACGTTCTAGTCAAAGCACAGGAAATAACCTTTTAATGTACAAAAAAGAAAATACTTCACAGTGACACAAGGTCATACTTCAATATATAAAAATATAGAATTATATGATTGTAATTAAACTAGTGTATACAGTGTAAAGACAGTAAAGATATGTGCAGTGAATGTATTGCACATGAACTGTTGATATTGCACAGGCAGATGAATCAGGCAGTTAAGAGTTAAAGTGTTAGAGTTCAGTCCATAAGGGAGGTGCAGAGTTTTCACTGGCAGCAGAGCCGCTTGTACATTTGATTCAGGTTTTACAGGTTTAATCATCCAGCATCTCAAGCTCCTCCCTCTCCTGACACACCTGAGAAACCAGGAAACATCTGCTCCTCCCGTAAGAGACCAAGCTGAAAACCAGACGATCACATTCACCTTCCAAACCAAACTAAACCAAACTAGACCAAACGTCCTGAGTGAGTCCAGCTACAGGAGAGAAGAGTCAAACTACAACCTGCCGACCCTCCACACACTGACCGTGAGTTTAACAAACACCTCGACTCAGACAGGAAGTAAACCTCAGTGAAGTTCATGGAGCTGTGACTGACTGACTGTCTGTTTTCAGCTTCACCTGGAGACTCAATGGCTTCCAGATTAGACGAAGATCTCTGCTGTCCCGTCTGCCATGATGTCTTCAGAGATCCTGTTCTTCTGTCATGTAGCCACAGCTTCTGTAAAGACTGTGTGAAGAGCTGGTGGAAAGACAAAGAAGAAAAATTGTGTCCACTTTGTAAGAGTAGATCTTCAAAGCGTAAACCACCTTGTAACCTGGTGTTGAAGAACCTGTGTGAGGCCTTCTTACTGGAGAGAGATCAGAGCTCTTCACATGCTCTCTGCAGTCTGCACTCAGAGAAACTCAGACTCTTCTGTCTGGACCATCAGCAGCCAGTGTGTGTGATCTGCAGAGATTCAGAAAAACACACCGACCACAGATTCAGACCCATCGATGAAGCTGCACAACAACACAAGAAGCAGCTTCAGGAAACTCTGGAGCCCTTGAAGAAGAAGTTACAGAGTTTAGAACGTGTTAAAGTAGAGTTTGAACAAACAGCAGAACACATTAAGGTCCAGGCCGGACTCACAGAGACGCAGATCAAGGAGCAGTTTAAAAAGCTTCATCAGTTTCTGGAGGAGGAAGAGGAGACCAGGATGGCTGCACTGAGGGAGGAAGAGGAGCAGAAGAGTCGGATGATGAAGGAGAAGATTGAGGCTCTGAGCAGAGACATAACGGCTCTTTCAGACACAATCAGAACCACAGAGGACGAGCTGGGAGCTGAAGATGTCTTATTCCTGCTCAACTACAAGGCTGCAGTGGAACGAGTCCAGCAGCGCCCCCTGCTGGATGATCCACAGCTGGCCTCAGGAGCTCTGATAGACCAGGCCAAACATCTGGGCAACCTGAGATTCAACATCTGGAGCAAGATGAAAGACCTGGCATCCTACAGTCCTGTGGTTCTGGACCCAAACTCTGCTCATCCAGTACTCGTCCTGTCTGAAGATCTGACCAGTTTGAGAGGAGGAGCGAGACAGAAGCTTCCTGACAATCCAGAGAGGTTTGATCGATACGCCTCAGTCCTGGGATCTGAGGGTTTTAACTCAGGGACTCACAGCTGGGACGTCCTGGTTGGAGACAGTATCAGCTGGACAGTGGGTGTGTCAGCAGAGCCTGTCCAGAGGAAGGGAAAAGATCTGTCTGGATTTGTGGGAATAGTGTTCCGTGAAGGTAAATACACAGCAGCGTCACCATCAGGATTATCTGTTCTCTCTGTGCAGAAGATCCAGAGGATCAGAGTGAAACTGGACTGGAACAGAGGAGAACTGTCGTTCTCTGATCCTGATACTAACAAACACTTTCACACCTTCACACACACTTTCACTCAGAAGATGTTTCCATTCTTTAACATAATAGATTCCTTGAAGCTGTTACCTGTGAAAGTCTCTGTGACGCTGGATCAGAGCAGTTAGAGATGAAGATTTTATTCATCATGTTTATTTCTTCAAGAGAAATCTGCTGAATTTAAATGTTAAACTCGTTATTCTAAAGATTTGTTTATTTCTCCTTTTACTTCTCACTCATTTTTATTTCTCCTGTCGACTTTTCCACGTGTGTAAACAGATTTGATTATTTTCTGATCTTTATCTTTGGTTTGTTATTTACTTTCATGGAAAATGTTTTCTATCATTTAGATTTTGTGTGGATCCATGAAGTTGAGCAAACTGATGAAGATCCACATAAAAACACATTTATGAATAACAGCTAATCATTGTTCACATTCAACAAACTTTATTAAAACTCACACATGAGACATGATTCATGTTTAATCACAAAGTCTGTTCACATATGAAATAATCCAACATATATGAACATTTGTCTGTTTGATGTGATGAAGCGAAATGATTCTGTTTGTAAAAGTGTTTATTCAACAGCAGCCTACTGATTTGTTTTTAATATTGTGATCAAAATAATAAAAACTATGAAACAGAAACAGAGTTCTGATCTTTTTTAAGTTGTAATGTAAATATAACATTATCTGTCATTAAGTAGGATTTAACACTCAGATAATTTCAGGTTTTTAAATTGAGTTATATAAACGTTTATTCATGAATTATTACTTATTTACATGTTGGGAGCTAATAGTTATGAACAATAGTTGGGCCGACATGTGAAGACAAAGCCTGAGACCACATGTCTTCTTTGTTCTGGAGACAAAGATGAGCTTCCAGAACTCAGTGTCCCAGGTTGCTTCCACTTCACACCTCTGTGTGAACCGGCCCCTGGACACAGCTTCCAACCCCTAGTGGTCACTGTGTGCCCCCCGACCCATGAGGTCACCAGGACAATAAAAGCCCAGTTCCTCCTCTTTTCTACTGACCTCTGCAGGAGGAGGAGGTTCCTCTCCCTGCTGCAGCTCTTTGGACCTCCAAGCAGGCCGGCCTGAAGCAGACTGCTGAAACCTTCCAGAAGGCAGCGACACAAGAGCCTGCCTAAGAACTGCAGCACAAGCAACTGGTCACGACACAAAGTCTGACCAGCAGATGCACAACAACAGGAGCCACAACCAGCAAGACCAGTTCACTGGACTTTAAACAGCACCTCAAAAAGCACCTTTCCACCTTTTCATAACTGGGCTGATGACAAGAGGCCTTTGCACAGGACTTATGAATCATATCCATGTGATTGTGGGAATCGAGATGACTGGCTCCTGTGACGTGGGTCAAGGTCACATGACCAGCCGGTTGGCAGGAAACATGAAAAGTCCACCGGGTTCAGCAGAGGGTCCCTCGGACACAGTGTTAGAGTTCAGTCCGTAAGGGAGGTGCAGAGTTTGTACTGGCAGCAGAGCTGCTTGTACATTTGTTTCAGGTTTAACAGGTTTTATCATCCAGCATCTCAAGCTCCTCCCTCTCCTGACACACCTGAGAAACCAGGAAGCATCTGTTCCTCCATGAAGAGACGCAGGCCGAAAACCAGACGATCACATTCACCTTCCAAACCAAACTAAACCAAACCAGACCAAACGTCCTGAGTGAGTCCAGCTACAGGAGAGAAGAGTCAAACTACAACCTGCCAACGCTCCACACACTGACCGTGAGTTTAACAAACACCTCGACTCAGAGAGGAAGTGAACCTCAGTGAAGTTCATGGAGCTGTGACTGACTGACTGTCTGTTTTCAGCTTCACCTGGAGACTCGATGGCTTCCAGATCAGAAGAAGATCTCTGCTGTTCCGTCTGCCATGATGTCTTCAGAGATCCTGTTCTTCTGTCATGTAGCCACAGCTTCTGTAAAGACTGTGTGAAGAGCTGGTGGAAAGACAAAGAAGTAAAAGAGTGTCCACTTTGTAAGAGAAGATCTTCAAAGATGGAACCACCTTGTAACCTGGCGTTAAAGAACCTGTGTGAGAGCTTCTTACAGGAGAGAGATCAGAGCTCTTCACATGCTCTCTGCAGTCTGCACTCAGAGAAACTCAGACTCTTCTGTCTGGACCATCAGCAGCCAGTGTGTCTCGTCTGCAGAGATTCAGAAAAACACACCGGCCACAGATTCAGACCCATCGATGAAGTTGCACAACAACACAAGAAGCAGCTTCAGGAAACTCTGGAGCCCTTGAAGAAGAAGTTACAGTGTTTTGAACGTGTTAAAGTAGAGTTTGAACAAACAGCAGAACACATTAAGGTCCAGGCCGGACTCACAGAGACGCAGATCAAGGAGCAGTTTAAAAAGCTTCATCAGTTTCTGGAGGAGGAAGAGGAGGCCAGGATGGCTGCACTGAGGGAGGAAGAGGAGGACAAGAGTCGGATAATGAAGGAAAAGATTGAGGCTCTGAGCAGAGACATAACGGCTCTTTCAGACACAATCAGAACCACAGAGGACGAGCTGAGAGCTGAAGACGTCTTGTTCCTGCTCAACTACAAGGCTGCAGTGGAACGAGTCCAGCAGCGCCCCCTGCTGGATGATCCACAGCTAGCCTCAGGAGCTCTGATTGACCAGGCCAAACATCTGGGCAACCTGAGCTTCAACATCTGGAACAAGATGAAGGACGTGGTCCCCTACAATCCTGTGGTTCTGGACCCAAACTCTGCCGGTTCATCGCTCGTCATGTCTGAAGATCTGACCAGTGTGAGAGGAGGAGTGAAACAGAAGCTTCCTGACAATCCAGAGAGGTTTGATAAACACGCCTCAGTCCTGGGATCTGAGGGTTTTAACTCAGGGACTCACAGCTGGGACGTCCTTGTTGGAGACAGTACACGCTGGTTACTGGGTGTGTCAGCAGAGTCTGAGCAGAGGAAGGGAGACAAACTGTCTGAAACATTGAGAATAGTGTTCAATGAAGGTAAATACTATGCAGTGTCACCATCAGGAGGATCTGTTCTCTCTGTACAGAAGATCCAGAGGATCAGAGTGAAACTGGACTGGAACAGAGGAGAACTGTCGTTCTCTGATCTTGATACTAACAAACACATTCACACCTTCATACACACTTTCAATCAGAAGATGTTTCCATACTTTAACACTGCAGATCACTTGAGGCTGTTACCTGTAAATGTCTCTGTGACGCTGGATCAGAGCCGTTAGAGATAAAGATTTTATTCATCATGTTTATTTTTTCAAGAGAAATCTGCTGAATTTAAATGTTAAACTCATTATTCTAAAGCTTTGTTTATTTCTCCTTTTTCTTCTCACTCCTTTTTATTCCAACTGTCGACTTTTCCATGTGTGTAAAAAGATTTGATTATATTCTGATCTTTATCTTTGGTTTGTTTTTTACTTTCATGGGAAATGTTTTCTATCATTTAGATTTTGTGTGGATCCATGAAGTCGAGCAAACTGATGAAGATCCACATAAAAACACATTTGTCAATAACAGCTGATCATTGTTCACATTCAACAAACTTTATTAAAACTCACACATGAGACATGATTCATGTTTAATCACATAAAGTCTGTTCACATATGAAATAATCCAACATATATGAACATTTGTCTGTTTGATGTGATGAAGCCAAAATGATTCTGTCTGTAAAATTGTTTATTCAACAGCAGCCTAGTGATGTGTTTTTAATATTGTGATCAAAATAAATATGAAACAGAAACAGAGTTCTGACCTTTTTTATGTTGAGATGTAAATAAAAAGCCAAAAGGGTTTTGTGTCTGAAAGTGTTTTCATTCATTCCTTAACAACAAAACAACAGAGATTTAGTTCAGCTTCAACATTTAAATTCCTCCTAAAAGCTGAAGGTGCATCGACTCCTGTTTGTGAGAAACATTATAAAATGTGTGACTGCACATGGATCACCTGACTGAATGTTTCATCAACGTGTTCCAACACAGACGCAGATTCACAGTAGAAATATTTTGCATCCCAAACGCAGCAGCACGGAATACACACGTGTGAATGACCTGCAAACAAAGATGGAGGAACTCGGAGTTTGGTTTCAGAAGAAACGAGGGAAGCTTCAACGTGACCTTGTGTCTTTCTCCATCATCATAGGTTGATTCTCTGCTGGAGGAAGTGATGGCTGCCTCTGTGACACGTACATAATAAAAGTGTAGAACGTGAATCTATAAAACAAGAGTGAAAAGAAATGATTATTCAGATATAACAATGAGCTACAGATGTAACGCTGGTGTTTTTGGGAAACAGATTTAAGTGAAATGAACGCGACCGAGAGCATCGATTCAAATCACAAAAAACTAGCTTCACTTGGTTTTTATCGGATTCAAACAACGGCTCCGTTCAGCTCATGTATATCTGGCTCTCGTCGGGTGAATGTAAAACTACTGTAAAGAGCTTTGAGTGGTCATCAAGACTAGAAAAGTGCTGTATAAATACAAAACCATTTACTATCTTCTGCATTGTAACTCAAACAGAAGTGAAGTAAACACCAGGGTCCTTGAATCATGAAGAAGAAAATGGACATTTGAATTTTAATAAACTTCCAACAAAGCTTCTCTGGACACTGAAAATGACTTACAGTAACTCTACCACTCTAATCACAACCGGTTACCATGACTGCGACTACATCCTGGCATCCCCCGGACTTGCTTCTGTTGAACACAGAAACACACACACACTTAAGTAAAACCTACCCATGACAAAGTTAAGCTAGTGCTAACTGTGAGAAACACAAGGCACTAACTGAGATAGGTCTCACAAATGTCGATTCACTCCTTTTTATTACTCACCCTATTTAACTGAATAAATTCATATATCTGAATTACTCACCTTAATATCAAGGATGCCATACGAGCAGGTGAGAGTTCCACTGCAGGTGCTGGTCAGTCGGTTAACGTCCATGAAATGTTCCACTCCCGCCTGTTTGATAGTTTTCAGTATCCGGTCGGCAGAGCGCATACGCAACAGCTTACCATAGAGGATATTTATATATTGAGTTTCTTATTTGCGCCTTACAAAAGCGTTTTGGAGATTGATTAAAGATTTAAGGAAACTAAAACTTAACAACAACAAAACAAAACAAAACCCAACAAAAAAAAAAATGGGTAAAAGTAACAGTAAAGAAAAATGTAAAGATTTGGATAATGGAACTGCTCTGAGTAGTCCTAATATGAATTTCATGCGAAAGGAACTATGGTGACACAGCACTAAGCCAGGTAAAAATTTGGATGAATGAATGTGGGTTTCGAGAAGGGGGGAGTTTTAGTATAACACAACTAAAACAGCTGAGACTGAAGCTGGAGGAGAAAGAAAAAATCAGTTAAGCCAGGAAAAGAAAACATACATTTCAGGCAGATTGGAAGGGATATGGAATGTGGTTAGAAGAAGCGCAACGTAGGGACAAAAAACAAACACTGGCAGGGACAGATAACTCCTCACAAGTGTCTCAGTGTGTCAAAATGCAGGTTTCCGACCTCGACTCTGCCCCGCCAAGAAGACGACAACCAGACCAACCCCAAGCCCCCCCACACGCGGCTATTCTACAGGCAGAAGGCCCTGATATCATATTCCAGACCCGCAAAGCCTTTCTCCACCTCACACCAGACAAGGCAAGCAATACGGACCGGGACAGGTTCCGGCCCACAATGTTTTGTGCCTCCCGATGGTTGAAGTGGCAGGACCAGATGGACTTGCCATACTTGTGCACAGGCCGTGGACAACCAGCGACATTCAAGCAGCAATGAATCACCTCCCCTCCCCATCAAATGCAGGGGGAGTGAAGTTTGAAGAGGAGCTGCTTGTCTTCTGCAGAGAATTCCGCCCCACAAGCTTTGAACTGAGACGATTGCTCATGGCTAAAATGAGTAATGGATGGGCGAAAATAGCAGGAGGATATCCACAAGAAGACCTTAGAATGGTACATCCAGACTGGAATAATGCCGCAAATGCCGGATACATGAATGCCATTAATAATCTGTGTGGACGCATTGAAGCTGCATTCCCAGTGCGAATGGACACGACAAAGATTTCAGCGTGTAAACAAGAAGAAGATGAGTCAGATCATAACTACTTGACTCGCTTGACCGAAGCTCACAACACTCACAGTGGGTTGACTCCACCTCCTGATGTAAACGCAGCAGAAATAACACCAACGGAAGCCCACCTGAGAAATAGTTTCATCAACGGACTAAGACTTGATGTTGCCAGCCTGTTAATACGCACATGTATTCAGTGGGACTCTGGAAAACTCAGCTTGATAGAATCAAATGCAGTGCATGCTGAGAAGCTAATCAGAGATGGAGACAAGAGGAAGAAAGACAAAAGAGAGACTGATCTGCATAGCGCCACACTGACCATGTTCAGAGATACACCTCGCGGGTACTCCAGAGGCCGAGGGCGCGGACAGAAGAGAGGAGGATTTCAAGGAAGAAGGGGAGACCGTATCCTGAGTTATGATCCAGACATTTGTTTTCACTGTGGAGAGAAGGGACATTGGGCAAAAGAGTGTCCGAGGAAACAGCAATTTTACAAGGCTGATTGAACCGAGGCGGGGATGGAGGAGAGGGCGGAACCAGCATCTTTGGACACAGAACGAGACCGTGAGGAACACATCACACATGAGAAGGGTAAATGCACCACACCAACACAAACATTAATCAAAGAAGTAATTGATTTGTTAGAAAAGAAAGACAAATTACTGACAGAAACATATGTTAAGTATCAATCAGATGCTTATGCCCATATGCCAACACACACACTCACAGTGCTAGGGAAAGAGATTACATTCCTTGTAGATTCAGGAGCAACACATTCAGTCATCAAGAGTGATATGTTTGACACACCTCCTAAAATGAGTGTACGATTTGTTAGATCTGTGGGTGCTTCAGGAAACACTGTGGTTGAAAAATTCACGACTACCTTAATATGTAGTGATAGCAGCACAGGAAAATTCAAGTGTTCATTTTTGCTATCCTCATGTTGTCCAATTAATTTGATGGGGAGAGATGTAATGTGGTTTATGGGAATTTCTCTCATTTCCACCACATTAGGAGTCGTAGTGGTCCGAACGGCTGATCTGGATCCACCACAGATTTACACATGCATTAAGTATAATGCTGCTTCACTGCTATATGCGTATGAATGGAGGCTTTGTTCATCTGTTGTCACATCAATCAACATTGATCTAGTGGATAAGGCACATTTAGCCACACTAGGAACAGACATGGCATCCAGAAGATTTACACTGTTCCTTCACAGATGTTCTGAGGCTGCTTCTTTTTATGACCTTCCTGATTCACACCCACATGTCTCACTGTCAAAACACAAAAATGATGAATGGCAAGACTTGGGACCGTGGCAATGCTGACGTCTGGGAAAAGACATCAGATCCTGTGGTTCAGTATAATCCATTTTTGAAAGTGTATAGAAAACGATTTACATCTGTTGTTCACACATTCAGAACTGTTCAACTGATACCAGACACACACAAAGACACCCAATATGCACATGCATATTTACATGACACAAACAACATTTCAGAAACACACCCAGCTCTAAAAGATGTCCCTAAGACACTTTGGGCTCAAGGCAATCATGATGTGGGTTTAATTCAAAACATGAAACCTGTAGTCATCAAACCAAAATCAGACTACAGACCACATAAATCACAATATCCACTGAGACAGGAAGCCATCGATGGTATTACACCAGTTTTCAACTCTCTATTGAGGGCGGGTGTAATTGTTCCTTGCAAGGATTCACCAGTACGCACTCCGATTTTTCCGGTCAAGAAGGTTCGTGATGAATCACAACCTGATGAGTGGCGATTTGTTCAAGATTTGAAAGCTGTCAATGTTGCAGTTCAACAGCACGCTCCGTCGGTTCCAAATCCTTATACAATCCTTTCTCAAGTTCCGCCAGATAGTAAATGGTTCTCTGTTGTTGATCTTGCAAAAGCATTTTTCAGTGTTCACATTGATAAAGACAGCCAACACTGGTTTGCATTTGAATTCAACAGAGACAGTTATACATTCACACGCCTGTGTCAGGGCAACTAAGGAACAGTGTGAAAAGGATACTGTGGCTCTCTTAAAACATTTAGCTGCAGAAGGCCACAAAGCGAGCCTGAAAAAACTGCAGTTTTTGAAAGAACAAGTTTCATTTTTAGGGCATGTGATCACAGCGAGAGAGTAACAGCAATTCAAAATATTCCAAAACCTGTCACAAAGAAACAAGTGATGTCATTCCTAGGAATGTGCTCATATTGCAGATCATTCATCCCTAACTACGCTGTCCTCGAGGCGCCCCTTAGCGCAATCGCACACGGGCAAGGCTTACAAGCATATAGCAAAGTGACATGGACTGATGACGCAGAGAAAGCTTTCACTGACTTGAAACTGACCTTACAAACGACCCCGACTTTAGGACTACCCAACCCTGACCGACCTTTCACACAGGCAGTTGACGAAAAGGGGGGCTACATGACTACAGTGCTGCTCCAAGAACATGGGGGCAAACAGAGACCTGTGGCATTTTTCTCAGCAAAACTTCTGTTGCTGCAGGCCTGCCTACTTGTCTCAGAGCTGTAGCTGCTGCAGAGAAGGCTGTCATGGCATCCAGGGATTTAGTAGGATACTCCCCACTCACCCTGCTGGTCCCACATGTTGTGTCTATGATTTTGTTGGAGCAAAAGACATCTCATTTGTCTGCTGCACGCTGGCTTTGTTATCATGCTATCCTACTGGAAATGCCTAACATCACTGTGAAAAGATGTAATGTTCTAAATCCAGCTACTCTTCTTCCAACAGAAGGAGATGGTGAACAA
Organism: Limanda limanda; assembly: GCF_963576545.1. Taxonomy (NCBI): domain Eukaryota; kingdom Metazoa; phylum Chordata; class Actinopteri; order Pleuronectiformes; family Pleuronectidae; genus Limanda; species Limanda limanda. Next base: position 25,211,459 of record NC_083647.1, on the reverse strand, counting down.
CATAACTGTGTAGTAACAATAACCGAAATTTGTTCCCCCAGACCAGATTTACAGGAAACACCTTTGCAGAATCCAGACTCTGAACTGTTTGTGGATGGATCAGCGTTTCTCTGTGGTTACAGCACATGATACATTGATTGCACAACCTCTCCCTGCTTCTCTGTCTGCACAGGCAGCAGAGCTCACTGCTCTCATTGAAGCATGCAAATTGGCTAAAGGGAAAAGGGTGAATATCTACACTGACAGTAGATATGCATTTGGTGTAGTACATGATTTTGGCACGATTTGGAATCACAGAAAATTCCTTACATCATCAGGCAAACCAATTACACATCATGCTCTAGTGTCTCAGATGCTTGATGCTGTCCTCCTCCCCAAACAGGTTGCAGTGTGTAAATGTGATGCTCACACTTTTAATAATGACCCAGTATCACAAGGTAATGTCAGGGCGGATGCAGCAGAAAAAGCAGTTGCTCGTCAGCCCCTATCTGCTTCACACATTCTCTTACAGGTCGACCCCACCACCCCCACAGTTGACCTGCAGGAACTCCAAATTAGAGCAACAGCGGATGAGCGTGCACTTTGGAGGAAGAGCGGTTGCACACACACACATGGGGTGTAGGTGGGCCCTGATAAGAAACCTTATCTGCCAAAGTATCTGTTTCCCCATTATGCAAAGTTTACGCATGGGAAAGATCATGTTTCAAAAGGATCAATGATGGCTGCTATTTCACAACATTGGTTCACAAAGGGGTTTTCTAGCTACTCTCAGAAATGTTGTCACACATGCATGATTTGTGCTACAAATAACGTTGGTAGAGGAATGCAGGCTCCACAAGCTGCACATCCTCCACCTGACAAACCATTTGATCACCTACAGATGGATTTCATTGAACTAACACCAAGTGAAGGTAAAAAATATTGTTTGGTTATAGTGGACGTTTTCTAAATGGGTTGAAGTTTTCCCCACATCTAAACAAGACACAGGTGCCGTTTTGATCACTGAAATTATTCCTAGATGGGAAATCCCAGGCAAAATCAGCAGTGACAACGGATCTCCATTTGTTAGTGCGACATTAAAACAAATAAGTGAATATTTGGGCATTGATTTGAGACGACATTGTGCCTACCACCCAGCTAGTGCTGGAGCGGTGGAGAGAGAAAATGGCACGCTGAAAAACAAATAGGCTAATTGCTGTGAGGAAACTGGATTGTCATGGACTAAAGCTCTCCCACTTGTTCTCATGCAGATGAGAATGAGAATTAGACCAAAATATGGATTGAGCCCATTTGAGATTTTGTTCGGACGTCCAGCAAACACGGGCATTGGACCTGTTAAAAGACAATTGACCTCAACAAGGTCTCAGGCCCCTTGAGTGAAACATCTGTTTTCAAGGAAGTGTTTTCAATGTTTTACAACCCCCTCACATCCCGTTTCCTGTGACCTCTTTGTTAGGTGACCCTGTTAGTGAGGAAGTCATATAACATCAGTTACTTTGAGAAACACCCTGATACCTAAGGAAATCTAAAAATGTGCTCATCTTCCTATACATCAAAGTGGTTCCTTCCATCAATCAATGCCCAAATAGTCAAATTGCCACCACAACTGTGAAGGTCGCTGAGAGGACAACGTGGATTCATGCCAGTCACTGCAAGAGAGTCCCAGAACCAGAACATCCACCTGCTGCACCCACACTGAATATTTAAAACATAGGATCAGTAAAGAGGGGGCAGCGTTGACCAGCACAGCTGTTGGTAAAGAGTTGCTTCGGGGAATACATAATTCACACATAATACACACACCGCCGAGAGGAGAACGATGCAACGTCGACCTCCGTGACATCCCTTCAGTCAGATGGGCATGAGTGGAAGTAGAGGAACTGTTCTTTTATTGATTACTGTAATATTCGGCCTTTGACCATGGTATGGTGTCACATTTTTAGCTGACCACATAGACAACATGACTTATTCTTTATCCATGTTCGCAAACGAAACAATTAAGGGTTTCAAGTATCTTTCTTCAAAAGACAAATCACATCGTCTAACTTGATTATATTCTTGCAAAAACAGGTGGCCTTTGTGCCACTCTAAATTTTACTAAAGATGCTTGTGTATCAGAATCAGAAGAATTTTATTGCCAAGTACGTTTACACATACAAGGAATTTGCTCTGGTTAATGGTGCATACAATGAACATAGAAACATAAAAACGCAATAAATACAACATACATAGGAGAGCAATAAAAAATAGGAAACCAGTATATATTTACTCACTGTTTACTTCTTATTTACTCACTTTTTACCAATATTTATACAAAGTAACATTTATTTTGACATAAACATTTCTGAATAAAAATATATAAAAGATAAAAGATATAAAAAGTGAAGTAAAAAGTGTATGCTAAATGCAAAACAGTGAACAGTGTCAGATTGCAATATGCAATGTAATGCAGTATAATATAATATGATATGATATAATGTGTTAATTTAACACATCCTAGAGGTGTGGTGGTGGAATAAAAGTGTAACCTTGATTCCTGATAACTCTGACAACCTCACCTCTGTAATCCATTCACTAGAGAAGATTAGAGATGCCTTTAACCCCTCTGACTCAATAAATGGCTGGTTGACAAACTGGGTCCCTGGGAAGTGATGCTAGTTCAACTGTTAATTCCTGTACTACTTACTTTTGGCATTATATTATGCTTTTGTTCATGCACCCTTACATGTATGAAGGCCCTCATGTATAGGTGGGTTGGCGATACAGTGACAGGTCATGTTGGTGCGTATATGCAACTGTCCCGTGGGGACCTTGCTAAAGAGGCCCCAGATGTGTTTCCCCTCACTAACTGGTTCCCTCCCCAGAGCCCTTTTGATAGTGATGAAGAATGTGATGATGTTATATTGGCTGATTAGTCTGTTCTTATCAGTTCTTACTCTCTTTTGAGACGCATTACTCTGTCCACAACAATGGCAGTTTGCTTTGCACTACAGTGATGATGATGATGCATTTTGAAATCCTGGTGAATTGATGTATTTGATGTTTTACTGTAGTGGTGCATTATTTTATGTTGTCATAAATGACAAAAAGTGGGGAATTGTAGTGGGAAAATTATTAAATGTGGCTGAGACCTATGTTATAGTGGAGAAGTAACCTGTTTAAATGTTTCCTGACCCATGTCTAGATACCTATGTAACCTTTCTAAATACTTTATGACCATGTCCAAATGTTTTATGGCTTGGACAGTTTTAATTGTGTGAACTGTGTATGACCTGAAAACTGACCCTTATTTAGTGTCTGTTTATTCTCCAAAAGAACTGAATATATGTCTGCTTATCTCCAAAGGAAAAACATGTAAATCAGTTGTCTGTGTTGAGATAGCTCTCTCCCTGCGCCTACAGAACCAGTCTGGATTGGCTGAGAGAGATGGCCTTACTCCTCCTCTATAAGATCATGTATTTGACTGTCCTGCATCTTCACTCTGAGATCTTTGTGACTCTCTGTGTTGATCCTTTCTGCAGAAAGCCCCTTCTTAAATACAATTAGATAACTTTGTTGTTTTCAGCCTCTTGTATCTCCAGATTTCCACCACACTGCCAAATGACTTTTGACCAATTATCAAATCGAAGGCTTGAATTACTTTTTACGATCGTGTCCTTACACACCAGAGAAACCAGGAAGCATCTGTTCCTCCCTGAAGAGACGCAGGCTGAAAACCAGACGATCACATTCACCTTCCAAACCAAACTAAACCAAACCAGACCAGACGTCCTGAGTGAGTCCAGCTACAGGAGAGAAGAGTCAAACTACAACCTGCCGACGCTCCACACACTGACCGTGAGTTTAACAAACACCTAGACTCAGAGAGGAAGTGAACCTCAGTGAAGTTCATGGAGCTGTGAATGACTTACTGCCTGTTTTCAGCTTCACCTGGAGACTCGATGGCTTCCAGATCAGAAGAGAATCTCTGCTGTTCCAACTGCCAAGATGTCTTCAGAGATCCTGTTCTTCTGTCATGTAGCCACAGCTTCTGTAAAGACTGTGTGGAGAAGTGGTGGAGAGGCAAAGAAAACAAATTGTGTCCACTTTGTCAGAGTAGATCTTCAAAGCGTAAACCACCTTGTAATCTGGTGTTGAAGAACCTGTGTGAGGCCTTCATCCTGGAGAGAGATCAGAGCTCTTCATATGATCTCTGCAGTCTGCACTCAGAGAAACTCAGACTCTTCTGTCTGGACCATCAGCAGCCAGTGTGTCTCGTCTGCAGAGATTCAGAAAAACACACAGAGCACAGATTCAGACCCATCGATGAAGCTGCACAACAACACAAGAAGCAGCTTCAGGAAACTCTTGAGCCCTTGAAGAAGAAGTTACAGAGTTTTGAACGTGTTAAAGTAGAGTGTGAACAAACAGCAGAACACATTAAGGTCCAGGCCGGACTCACAGAGACGCAGATCAAGGAGCAGTTTAAAAAGCTTCATCGGTTTCTGGAGGAGGAGGAGGAGGCCAGGATGGCTGCACTGAAGGAGGAAGAGGAGCAGAAGAGTCGGATGATGAAGAAGAAGATTGAGTCTCTGAGCAGAGACATGACGGCTCTTTCAGACACAATCAGAACCACAGAGGACGAACTGAGAGCTGAAGACGTCTCGTTCCTGATCAACTACAAGGCTGCAGTGGAACGAGTCCAGCAGCGCCCCCTGCTGGATGATCCACAGCTGGCCTCAGGAGCTCTGATAGACCAGGCCAAACATCTGGGCAACCTGAGCTTCAACATCTGGAACAAGATGAAAGACATGGTCTCCTACAGTCCTGTGGTTCTGGACCCAAACTCTGCTAATCCAGTACTCGTCCTGTCTGAAGATCTGACCAGTTTGAGAGGAGGAGAGAGACAGAAGCTTCCTGACAATCAAGAGAGGTTTGATGATTACGTCTCAGTCCTTGGATCTGAGGGTTTTAACTCAGGGACTCACAGCTGGGACGTCCTGGTTGGAGACAGTACATGCTGGTTACTGGGTGTGTCAGCAGAGCCTGTCCAGAGGAAGGGAATCGATCTGTCTGGATTTTTGGGATTAGTGTTCCGTGAAGGTAAATACTACACAGGGTCACCATCAGCATCATCTGATCTCTCTGTGCAGAAGAACCAGAGGATCAGAGTGAAACTGGACTGGAACAGAGGAGAACTGTCGTTCTCTGATCTTGATACTAACAAACACATTCACACCTTCACACACACTTTCACTCAGAAGATGTTTCCATTCTTTTGCATTAGAGATCCCTTGAAGCTGTTACCTGTGAAAGTCTCTGTGACGCTGGATCAGAGCAGTTAGAGATAAAGATTTTATTCATCATGTTTATTTCTTCAAGAGAAATCTGCTGAATTTAAATGTTAAACTCGTTATTCTAAAGCTTTGTTTATTTCTCCTTTTACTTCTCACTCATTTTTATTTCTCCTGTCGTCTTTTCCACGTGTGTAAAAAGATTTCAATATTTTCTGATCTTTATCTTTGGTTTGTTTTTTATTTTCATGGAAAATGTTTTCCATCGTTTAGATTTTGTGTGGATCCATGAAGTCGAGCAAACTGATGAAGATCCAGATGAAAACACATTTATCAATAACAGCTGATCATTGTTCACATTCAACAAACTTTATTAAAACTCACACATGAGACATGATTCATGTTTAATCACATAAAGTCTGTTCACATATGAAATAATCCAACATATATGAACATTTTTCTGTTTGATGTGATGAAGCCAAAATTATTCTGTCTGTAAAAGTGTTTATTCAACAGCAGCTTGATGATGTGATTTTAATATTGTGATCAAAATAAATATGAAACAGAATCAGAGTTCTGACCTTTTTTGAGTTGAAATGTAAATATAACATTATCTGTCATTGAGTAGTATTTAACACTCAGATAGTTTCAGGTTTTTAAATTGAGTTATATATAAACATTTATTCATGAATTATTACTCATTTAAATGTTGGGAGCTAATAGTTATGAACAATAGTTGGGCCGACATGTGAAGACAAAGCCTGAGACCACATGTCTTCTTTGTTCTGGAGACAAAGATGAGCTTCCAGAACTCAGTGTCCCAGGTTGCTTCCACTTCTCACGTCGGTGTGAACCTGCCCCTGGACACAGCTTCCAACCCCTAGTGGTCACTGTGTGCCCCCCGACCCATGAGGTCACCAGGACAGTAAAATCCCAGTTCCTCCTCTTTTCTACTGACCTCTGCAGGAGGAGGAGGTTCCTCTCCCTGCTGCAGCTCTTTGGACCTCCAAGCAGGCTGGCCTGAAGCAGACTGCTGAAACCTTCCAGAAGGCAGCGACACGAGAGCCTGCCTAAGAACTTCAGCACAAGCAACTGGCCACGACACAAAGTCTGACCAGCAGATGCACAACAACAGGAGCCACAACCAGCAAGACCAGTTCACTGGACTTTAAACAGCACCTCAAAAAGGACCTTTCCCCCTTTTCATGAACTGGTTGCATAACTGGGCTGATTCCACCAGGCCTATGCAAAGGACTGTTGAACTCTATTCCTGTGATTGTGGGAATCGAGATGACTGGCTCCTGTGACGTGGGTCAAGGTCACATGACCAGCCGGTCAGCAGGAAACATGAAAAGTCCACCGGGTTCAGCAGAGCGTTCCTCGACTCTGCTGCATGTGGATCGCTGCTGTGGACATCTCCCTTTAACGCAGGTGTGTGAATTGACTGTGGCAGCGTTTATAACGAGCGCAGCAGAGTTTGATTGTTTGACTTCACTGGTTCGTTAATTAGCTGCTCATCTCCTTTGAATTGTAATTTAAGAAGAGTCGGAGCTGTGGGTCCGAGTCAGAGCTTCTCTGAGCTAATTACCACTTAGCTACGAGTGCCACTGTGTGTGTGTGTGTGTGTGTGTGTGTGATGGTGTGAACGGATGAATCAAAGTTTCATTTTGGTTTAGCTTTCAGGTTCTAGTCAAAGCACAGGAAATTACCTCTTAATGTACAAAATAGAAAATACTTCACACTGACCCAGGTCATACTTCAATATATAAAAGTATAGAAATATATGAATGTAATTAAACTAATGTATACAGTGTAAAGACAGTAAAGATATGTGCAGTGTGAGAATATGAACAGTGAATGTATTGCACATGAACCGTTGATATTGCACAGGCAGATGAATCAGGCAGAGTTAAAGGAGACATATTATGCCCATTTTACCGCAGTTGATATGGTTCATTGGGGTCTTAAAGAACGTGTTTTTATGTGAATGATATTTGCAGAGATTTGGGGTTAAAGGCTCTAAAGTATTTTCACAATGTGGAAGAAACTTTTTTAAGGCAGCACATCACAGGAGGAGGCTGACGGCTGAAAATGGATTTCAGAAAAAGTAAAATGTTTGTATTTGTAAATACTACGCTGAGAGGTACAATTGTATTTCAAGTTAAATCTATGTGTCTTTATGGGAATCAAACCATTCAGTGACCCACTCGTCCCCGGTGGACGAGCGGCAGAGGCTGGACAGATGAGTCCAAGTGTTTGAGACAGAGGCTGAAAAGAGGAGCTGCAGCAAAGGACAGTTTTTGGAAAGTGAACATTTTCCATTCATAACCCAAATTAAAGTTATAAGCCTGAATATGTCTCATCTAAATGCTCTTCCTGTTTGGAAGCATCTGTTTTGTTTTTCCTCTCATCTGTCATCTCTCCATAAATCATGAATATCAAAGATTCACAACTAATTAAACAAACATTTTCTAAACTTTGAAATAATTAAATAGTCCTCTTGACTCACTGAGGTGTCGTCTTAAAGAAAGATCCGTAGAAATCAAATAAGATGACGATTTGATCACGATGGTGAAAGGGAAGTCACTAAACTAATCTGGTCAAAAAGAAAAAAGTGTTAAATAATAAGGAGCTGACCAGCAGATGGATAATTTCGTTCCTTATTTCTATATAAACTGTACAGGCCTTTGTTTAAAGTCCATGTTTAGTGTAAATACGTTCAGGAGCTCACTCTGTGTCTCGTGTTCAGTGACGACTTGTTTAGCTTCGCTGACTCTGCATGAAGTAGTGACACAAACAGTCGTGTGTAGAGATGCATGTCACTTCACAGTGTAACCGTCACTATATGAAAACCTGTGTAACACTCTGTACACACACACACACACACACACACACACACACACACACACACACACACACACACACACACACACACACACACACACACACACACACACACACACACACACACACACAACCCCTTCAAGTTAAAAGCACAAACAGAAACACAGGACGTGATTTGGCTCCACACAGATGAGCTTTTATTTCCACGGCGTCTCATCACTGCTGCTTCCTGCTGATCTGTGACTTTCAGAGTTTCTCTCATATTCATGTTCTGTAAAAACATCATCAGTGCCTGAGGATCATTTGAGCTTTGGTGCTACAGACGTCCTTTGTCAAAGTTACTGTTTCTCCTTAAAACTCACTAATTGGTTTAATATTTGGTAACTGTGGTGTCTGTTCTCTGTAACGCTTATTTCTCATTTCCTGTTTTGAACAGGAAGTACATTATTTGTGTGTATTGATGGGGAAATGTTCAGATTTCCCCAGAGAATCTCAACCTTTTCCTTCTGAAAGGTTTCCCACGTTTAAATCTCATGTTTTGTTGAACACTTACATGATCTGTCTGTCGATTATTGCAGCTTTTCAATAATTAATTTAATACTTTTTCAGTACTTTCATTTAATAGTATCCAGATGCTGCTGCAGTGGAAACATCCTGATAGACAGTTTCTAAAGAGGATTTAATTTAAATGATGTAAAACCAGATGTTGTCTTTAAAACGTCCATGTGATGCTGGATGGACAAAATCTGGTATTTTTTAATATTTCCTTTAACAACATCAGCCCTTAATTACACCATGAGGGCTTCAACATATTTATATTAAGTCATGAATGTTTTTATCAATGTGATTTCTCATGAAAGGGTTTTAAGAATGTACACGATCTTATGAGTTCTTGTCGAATCATGATTTACAAACAGTTTATGCAGATTATTGTTTAATGAAAAACCTCATGTTTCATTCTGAGGTTTTATTGTGTTTCTGCATTGTCCTGTAGTTTGAATGACTTTGCTTCAGGCTTCTTTGTTTCACGTTTCCTGTCTGTGGTGGAGGTTTTAGTCCCTGAAATAGTTTTTCTACTGTGACAGAAAAAGGAAAAGTCGTCTGGAACATCAACAGATCTGTAAATCTGCTCCAAGTAAACAAACAGAGGAGTTTATGAAACGAGAAACTGTTCAGGACTGAAACCACTTTGCTGTCTGCTGCTTTATAAACCACACAGCTCTGTCTGTCTGTCTGTCTGTCTGTCTGTCTGTCTGTCTGTCTGTCTGTCTGTCTGTCTGTCTGTCTGTCTGTCTGTCTGTCTGTCTGTCTGTCTGTCTGTCTGTCTGTCTGTCTGTCTGTCTGTCTGTCTGTCTGTCTGTCTGTCTGTCTGTCTGTCTGTCTGTCTGTCTGTCTGTCTGTCTGTCTGTCTGTCTGTCTGTCTGTCTGTCTGTCTGTCTGTCTGTCTCTCTGTCTCTCTGTCTGTCTCTCTCTCTGTCTGTCTCTGTCTCTCTCTCTCTGTCTGTCTCTGTCTCTCTCTGTCTCTCTCTCTCTGTCTGTCTCTGTCTCTCTCTCTCTGTCTGTCTATGTCTCTCTCTCTCTGTCTCTCTCTCTCTGTTCTGCTTGAAACAAAGATGAACTGAGGACACGTTGTCCTCAGACGCTGCTGTTAATCACGTGGCTTTAAACAAACTGTAATAAATCTGTGGACAGCTTCTCTCTGCGGTTCTGTCTTATCTGTCATTTCACATTATGGACGTATAAGAAGACACTTATTTTCTATGTGTGGATACGTAATCGTTTATGAAATGTTAATATTCTTCATCTGGATGTAATTAGAGCCAATTACGTTTCCCACATTCATTTGTTTCTGTTCATTGAATTCATCGATTAAGCTTTTATGGAAATGAATCGTCTCATTTACAGAGAATCATCTGGAAATCCAACTGATCACTTTGAAATAATGAAATTACTCAGACGCTCTTAGTTTGTTAAATACTTATTATTGCATTAAATCAATTAAATAAACTTAACTCTGACCATTGTCTCCAGACTTCTAACAGTTTCATTTATTAACCCATTGCATTGTTCAACCAACACAACATGTTTTCCACATATTTAAAGGATACAAAAATTAAATAAACTAATGGCCACTAGATGTCAGTGTGTGACAGCGTTTCAGTAGATCTTCTCACTCTGTGACGTCATTATCCTGAGTGATGGACGTGCACTTGAAAATCAAATCAAGTCATTTCTCTGCTCGTGTGGAGCCTCAGGGGTCAGAGGTCACCGTCTCAGCTGAGATGATGATGACAGAAGAACTGAATCCATCCACTTCCCCCCCCCCCACACACACACATCTGAGCCGAGTAATGAAAAAAAAACCTAAAAAGTGGTTTAAGCACTTTATGAAATCTTTTATGATTAAAATATCTGCAGTTAGAACAGCGGCTCCTGAACCGTTGATATTGGACAGGCAGATGAATCAGGCAGTTAAGAGTTAAAGTGTTAGAGTTTTATCATCCAGCATCTCAAGCTCCTCCCTCTCCTGACACAACAGAGAAATAAGGAAGCATCTGTTCCTCCCGGAAGAGACGCAGGCTGAAAACCAGACTATCACATTCACCTTCAAAACCACACTAGACCAAACCAGACCAAACGTCCTGAGTGAGTCCAGCTACAGGAGAGAAGAGTCAAACTACAACCTGCCGACGCTCCACACACTGACCGTGAGTTTAACAAACACCTCGACTCAGAGTGGAAGTGAACCTCAGTGAAGTTCATGGAGCTGTGACTGACTGACTGTCTGTTTTCAGCTTCACCTGGAGACTCAATGGCTTCCAGATTAGAAGAGGATCTCTGCTGTCCCGTCTGCCATGATGTCTTCAGAGATCCTGTAATTCTGTCATGTAGCCACAGCTTCTGTAAAGACTGTTTGAAGAGCTGGTGGAAAGACAAAGAAGAAAAAGAGTGTCCAGTTTGTAAGAGAAGATCTTCAAGGTCAGATCCACCTTGTAACCTGGTGTTAAAGAACTTGTGTGAGGCCTTCTTACTGGAGAGAGATCAGAGCTCTTCACATGCTCTCTGCAGTCTGCACTCAAAGAAACTCAGACTCTTCTGTCTGGACCATCAGCAGCCAGTGTGTCTCGTCTGCAGAGATTCAGAAAAACACACTGACCACAGAATCAGACCCATCGATGAAGCTGCACAACAACACAAGAAGCAGCTTCAGGAAACTCTGGAGCCCTTGAAGAAGAAGTTACAGAGTTTTGAACGTGTTAAAGTAGAGTTTGAACAAACAGCAGAACACATTAAGGTCCAGGCCGGACGCACAGAGACGCAGATCAAGGAGCAGTTTAAAAAGCTTCATCAGTTTCTGGAGGAGGAAGAGGAGGCCAGGATGTCTGCACTGAGGGAGGAAGAGGAGCAGAAGAGTCGGATGATGAAGAAGAAGATTGAGGCTCTGAGCAGAGACATAACGTCTCTTTCAGACACGATCAGAACCACAGAGGACGAGCTGAGTGCTGAAGACGTCTCGTTCCTGCTCAACTACAAGGCTGCAGTGGAACGAGTCCAGCAGCGCCCCCTGCTGGGTGATCCACAGCTGGCCTCAGGAGCTCTGATAGACGAGGCCAAACATCTGGGCAACCTGAGCTTCAACATCTGGAACAAGATGAAGGACGTGGTCTCCTACAGTCCTGTGGTTCTGGACCAAAACTCTGCTCATCCAGCACTCGTCCTGTCTGAAGATCTGACCAGTTTGAAACAAGGAGCGAGACAGAAGCTTCCTGACAATCCAGAGAGGTTTGATGAATTCATCTCAGTCCTGGGATCTGAGGGTTTTAACTCAGGGTCTCACAGCTGGGACGTCCTGGTTGGAGACAGTACACACTGGTCACTGGGTGTAAGAGCAGAGCCTGTCCAGAGGAAGGGAAACAAACTGTCTGAAACATGGAGAATAGTGTTCGTTGAAGGTAAATACTTCGCAGAGTCACCATCAGGATCATCTGATCTCTCTGTGCAGAAGATCCAGAGGATCCGAGTGAAACTGGACTGGAACAGAGGAGAACTGTGGTTCTCTGATCTTGATACTAACAATCACATTCACACTTTCACACACACTTTCATTCAGAAGATGTTTCCATACTTTAACACTGGAGATCATCACCCAGTGAAGCTGTTACCTGTGAATGTCTCTGTGACGCTGGATCAGAGCAGTTAGAGATAAAGATTTTATTTATCATGTTTATTTCTTCAAGAGAAATCTGCTGAATTTAAATGTTAAACTCGTTATTCTAAAGCTTTGTTTATTTCTCCTTTTATTTCTCCTGTATGTAAAAATATTTCATTATTTTCTGATCTTTATCTTTGGTTTGTTTTTTACTTTCATGGAAAATGTTTTCTATCATTTAGATTTTGTGTGGATCCATGAAGTCGAGCAAACTGATGAAGATCCACATAAAAACACATTTATCAATAATAGCTGATCATTGTTCACATTCAACAAACTTTATTAAAACTCACACATGAGACATGATTCATGTTTAATCACATAAAGTCTGTTCACATATGAAATAATCCAACATATATGAACATTTGTCTGTTTGAATTGATGAAGCCAAAATTAATCTGTCTGTAAAATTGTTTATTCAACTGCAGCCTAGTGATGTGATTTTAATATTGTGATCAAAATAATAAAAACTATGAAACAGAATCAGAGTTCTGACCTTTTTTAAGTTGAAATGTAAATATAACAGTATCTGTCATTAAGTAGGATTTAACACTCAGATAGTTTCAGGTTTTTAAATTGAATTATATATAAATGTTTATTCATGAATTATTACTTATTTACATGTTGGGAGCTAATAGTTGTGAACAATAGTTGGGCCGACATGTGAAGACAAAGCCTGAGACCACATGTCTTCTTTGTTCTGGAGACAAAGATGAGCTTCCAGAACTCAGTGTCCCAGGTTGCTTCCACTTCTCACCTCGGTGTGAACCTGCCCCTGGACACAGCTTCCAACCCCTAGTGGTCACTGTGTGCCCCCCCCCCCCGACCCATGAGGTCACCAGGACAATAAAAGCCCAGTTTCCCTCTTTTCTACTGAGCTCTGCAGGAGGAGGAGGTTCCTCTCCCTGCTGCAGCTCTTTGGACCTCCAAGCAGGCCGGCCTGAAGCAGACTGCTGAAACCTTCCAGAAGGCAGCGACACGAGAGCCTGCCTAAGAACTGCAGCACAAGCAACTGGTCACAACACAGAGTCTGACCAGCAGATGCACAACAACAGGAGCCACAACCAGCAAGACCAGTTCACTGGACTTTAAACAGCACCTCAAAAAGGACCTTTCCCCCTTTTCATGACCTGGTAACATAACTGGGCTGATGACACGAGGTCTATGCACAGGACTGTTGAATCATATCCATGTGATTGTGGGAATCGAGATGACTGGCTCCTGTGACGTGGGTCGAGGTCACATGACCAGCCGGTCGGCAGGAAACATGAAAAGTCCACCGGGTTCAGCAGAGCGTCCCTCTACTCTGCTGCATGTGGATCGCTGCTGTGGACATCTCCCTTTAACGCAGGTGTGTGAATTGACTGTGGCAGCGTTTATAACGAGCGCAGCAGAGTTTGATTGTTTGACTTCACTGGTTCGTTAATTAGCTGCTCATCTCCTTTGAATTGTATTTTAAGAAGAGTCGGAGCTGTGGGTCCGAGTCAGAGCTTCTCTGAGCTAATTACCATTTAGCTCCGAGTGCCACTGTGTGTGTGTGTGTGTGTGTGTGTGTGTGTGTGTGTGTGTGTGTGTGTGTGTGTGTGTGTGTGTGTGTGTGTGTGTGTGTGTGTGTTTGTGTGTGAAGGTGTGAGCGGATTAATCAAAGTTTCATTTTGGTTTAAATTTCATGTTCTAGTCAAAGCACAGGAAATGTCCTTTTAATGTACAAAAAAGAAAATACTTCACACTGACCCAGGTCATTCTTCAATATATAAAAATATAGAAATATATGAATGTAATGAAACTAATGTATACATTGTAAAGACAGTAAAGATATGTGCAGTGTGAGAATATGTACAGTGAATGAACCGTTGATGTTGCACAAACAGATGAATCATGCTGTGAAGAGTTAAAGTGTTAGAGTTCAGTCCATAAGGGAGGTGCAGAGTTTGTACTGGCAGCAGGTTTTACAGGTTTTATCATCCAGCGTCTCAAGCTCCTCCCTCTCCTGACACACCTGAGAAACCAGGAAGCATCTGTTCCTCCCTTAAGAGACGCAGGCTGAAAACCAGACGATCACATTCACCTTCCAAAGGTGTCACACTGACCCAGGTCTTACTTCAATATATAAAAGTACGTCTCTCCAGGTAATCAGGGGACATGTGATGGAGTTTGATGCAGAGCTGGAGGACGCAGATTGCTTTCTCAACAACCCTCCCTCCCTCCCTCCCTCCCTCACACACACACACACACACACACACACACACACACACACACACACACACACACACACACACACACACACACACACACACACACACACACACACACACACACACACACAAACACACACACACACACACAAACACACACCTCCTCTCTCTCTCCCTCCACCCCTCCCTCCCTCCCTCCCTCACACACACACACACACACACACACACCTCCTCTCTCTCTCTCCACCCCTCCCTCCCTCCCTCACACACACACACACACACACACACACACACACACACACACACACACACCTGCTCTCTCTCTCCCTCCACCCCTCCCTCCCTCACAAAGACACACACACGCACACCTCCTCTCTCTCTCTCCCTCCCTCCCTCCTTCACAAACCAAACCACAGCACAGATGTGGTGGGAGCTCAGCTGTGGGAGGAGGGAAAAATAAAACACAGCTAAATGAAACGGCTTGAAAGAGGAAGAGCGAAACGCTGCCAAGAGGATATTTCCACATTTCTTGAAAGAGTCTCCGTTAAATGGAAAACAAATGTATGATTGATGTGTTGGACTCTGGCATCGACGCAGGGGGAGAGTGGCCGTCCCATCTCCGAACGACGGCTTTGAAATGAGACGCCAGCCAAAGGAAAGTGAAAAGTCACATGACCTAACAGGGATGCAGAGGAATGATCGATGCTGAAATACTAAGATTTTACCTAAAGGACGATTTAATTAGTTAAATTTAAAGCACTTGAAAACAAGAAAATACAGAAGACGTGACCTTGATGCAATCACAGAGACATCAGGTCGAAAATGAACTATCCTCAGCTTCAAGGCCGAGCTGCCAAATATCAAGTTAATATGAAGATCAGACTTTTCTCACAGCTCCTTCGACCACTGAGACACAAACAGGTGTAAATGTCATCAGGATAAATCTGGATACAACATTTTGATGCATTGAATCATGTAATAAGAATCTTTTAAGAATAAGATGCTCTCAACATTTTGAATTTGTCTTCACATCTTCTCCAAAAGCTTTTCAATGGCTGCCACTGCAGGCAGGTGACCAAAACACACACACACACACACACACACACACACACACACACACACACACACACACACACACACACACACACACACACACACACACACACACACACACACACACACACACACACACACACACAGTGTTCTGGCGGGCCTGGACGACCTGCTGCCACCTTGGCATCCAAACAGACAGGGCCCTTCTGATGAGTGTTGGATTTGTTTTGGGGGGGGATGGGAGTGAGGCAGATGTGGAACCCCCCCCCCCACACACAACACACACACACATACACAGTCTGGCTTGGTGAGCAGAAGGATGGTGAGAGAGGGAGTCAGACTACAGAAGGTGGAGGGGTGAGGGAAGGAGGGAGCCTCTCTCCCCCTTCACCTACGTTACCACACACACATCCTGGCAGGTGGGGGGGACACACACCTCTTCCATCTACTGCATCTTCATTAGTACGAGTTCAGAGTGTTTGAAGGGCACAAACAGACACACACAGGCACAAACACACACACAAACACACACACACACACACACACACACACACAGTGAGTGATGCAGCTCTGATTCCAACCAGCAGCAGAACAAAGTGTCCACTTCTAACTTCTCCAGATCTGAATATTACATTAAAAACTGAGAGAGCAGAAAACAAAAGGTTTTATTTAAATGTTTCTGTTTTGACACTGACCCCAGTCGCTTACTTGATTATCCAAAAACCACATTTCAACATTTTCATCTTTTTCCCAGAGAACAACTCTTGGATCTTTATATAAAACAAATCTGGCATATTTAGGGGCATGGTTTCTGTTGGAGTAATGTCTGACTTTGTCTTTGTTCATCTACTGTGATGGAGATTGAATGAATTCACCAATTAGTTATTAATTCATTGACATATTCATAACAAAGTCTAGAAAAATGAACAAAAAGAAAACAGAAAAAGTAAAAGCCTGAGGGAATAAATAGAGAATATATAATTTATTTAAAGCAAATGAGAAATGAAATAACTAAACCAACTAAACATCAAAACTAAATAACATAACATTTGCTTTACAAAATGTTAAAATATACCATTATATACACACCAAGGGAAAATCACATTTATTGAAATTATATACAAAATTTGCATATTAGCAAATAACTAAAAATAATCAAATGTGTAGCCATTAGATAAACATAATTTTTCCGGATAAACCTTTACAGAAAATAACCGATATATCGTAAAATAATGAGTATGAATCTAGAGAGAACAACAACAACTACTAACAATAAATTCTTAAACCACACAAGCTGATCAAGACGGTGATTGCATAGAAAAAGTCATATATCTGTAATAAACTAATATCCTTCTGCCCTGTGTGCGTGTCTCATATTGTGATTCAGTGTCTGTAAGGCTGTGTTCAGACTCTCAGTTTGTCTCCGTCTTTTTGTTTTTCCTCTGTCGGTTTTGTACGATCGAGCTCCGTCAGCCGGCTGATTGTTAATCTGAGGCCTCGGCAGGTGAAGGTCCCGAGTAGAAGCAGCAAATGAACCAATGGACTCAGATAACCACACTGAGAGAAGCTCAAGATCACATCCAGCTCGGGATAAACTTCACAACTTCACTTTTTTGCTGTTCAACAATTACAATTACACATCCTATATTATATATTTAATATAATACTAGATATATTACATTAAATTCATATTCAATGCTCACTCACAGTAACCTTACGGGGTAATTACTGTGCTGACACCTGATTTGTTCCATCTGCTGTTTTAAATCTATTCAGTTTATTCTTTTTTGCCAATCACTGTACTTTTTATTGTGATTATACATACGTGTGCACAAAGCACCTGAATCTGTAGTAATTTTATGCAATATCTTGTGTCCTGTTTAATGTACAAATACTTTGTATGAGGTGAAACGGCAATAAAAGTGAACTTGAAACTCATTTGATCACTTGACCTCTCCTGACATCTTTCTGTTGAGGTCCTTCCTCTAACAAACATCTCGAAGTAGAAGACTTTGACACACAAACCTCCTCGTCTGTATTTGAGTTTCTTGGGTTTGGATTCTCTGCTGCTGCTCGGAGCTTTAGTGCAAAGTCCCAGGATCAATTCCATTAAACACATTTCGGAAGCCGGGCCCGGGGAGGAGGTGGAACTGCAGTGACAGCTCTGGGAACTCGGTGTCCTTCCTCCGTGATGGCGAATAGATCTGATTTAGATGTGGATGGATGAGGCTGCGTTCAGAGCTGCTACATCACCATTTGTTTTCATTACGCAGCCAGAAACAACCTCGCCGGATGGAGCGACAGCAGACGACCACTATATAGATTTTGTGGAGTGCGTCATTGTTCAAGTGCAGCAGAAACTTTCAGTCGCTGCTGCTCTCTCTGTTTGTCTGACCAGTTGATTCATGTGTTTATGATGTAAAGAGAGGAGGAATAATTGGCACGACTCCCTGAACACTCGCATGCACGACGTGTTATTTTCTCTGCCACCAAAACGTCTCAGGAGCTTCCTGAAGGTCGATGTTAGCGGCAGACTGTCCTCACAGTAAAGTGTGTGTGTGTGTGTGTGTGTGTGTGTGTGTGTGTGTGTGTGTGTGTGTGTGTGTGTGTGTGTGTGTGTGTGTGTACATTTCTATTGTCAGGGCGTGGATCTGCTTTTCTGATCCGGTCACACACGTAAAATATGGTACATGACCATGTGAATATATAAAATGTTTAAATACTATCTCTGTGCACAGTATGATAAATTAAACTTCTGATTCGATTAATGAGATATTACGGGAAGTAAATCTTAGATCAAAATGTAAATAAAAGGTGAAGACAAACTCTGCAGCAGATTATATAAATGTAAAAAGACAAATCACATGATTAAAGTTTCTATTAATAATATGTTAAAACCAAACACAGACAGATGAATATTTGCTGAATATCCTTTAACTGCCTTTGTACAAAACCTTTATCAACGAAATTACAACAAATAGAGAAAATCTACTTTTAAATCAACCGATGAATAAACATTTAGTTTGTCCATTCAAACATGAATTAAACCTTTTATTGAAAGTGTCCAGTTGATTTATTCACTTTAATGAAAATACCAGAAGTTTCCAGCTGAAATAAGAATTAAAGCCAGAGGCTTCTTCTTTGCTCTGACATTATGCAGAAGCTCTGGGATAAATGGGATTGTTCGACTCGGGTTCATCCCTTCGAGTGCGCAGCCACTTATGAATCTCAAATATCGGCTCCATCTGACCTCCGTGAAATTTGTGCCACGACAGGTCAGAAACCCTCAAGATGCGGTTGATGAAATTTCATGAAAGTGACACGTGGGAAAGTGGATGAGCTCATACTGTCTCAGTGCGAGAGAGACCCCCAGATGTCTCATTAGCTATATCATTAGGGAGACAGCTGGAAGGGGGTGCGGACAGCTGACGTGGGGCTGCAATGGTGGGATAAGCTTTTTGGAGGGGGTGGGGTGGGGGGGTGGGGGGGATACACTCACCCATCTCATGTCCAGTGTTTCAGGGTCTCATGATAACAGACAGAGGAGCGTTACCAAACGCATACACATCAACATTTCCCAAAGTTCCTGCAGCATAATCCACTTTCACTTGGTCGATTCAAACACATTTTTCAAGAAAATCCTCAAGGCTTAAAACATTCTCCAACACAAGTAGCACATTTACAGCTCGTTGGTGAAGAAATCATTTTTCTGGTGATCATTTTCAAATCCAGCCCCAATATTTCAATATTCTTTGAATTATTTCTGCAACCTGGTGCTGCTGAGGACGGTAAAAACATTATGGATGTTTTAACGGGCCACGGACACGGGAAGGATTTCACCGGCTGCTGCTGATGTTTTGTCCGACTGTGACAGACGGGTCATTGTGTGTGTAAGAGAATAGTCGACAATCTCATAAGTAAGATACAAGTTGTTAATGACATTATGAAACCATGGGACTAATTTGACTGTAACGGGTCCGCACAGTCGAAGTATCTAATTCGAAACACTGCAGAAGAAGTCAGGGTCGAGGTCTCTCTGCATCCCGTAGGAACATAAACACGACCTGAGGCTTATGTAGATAAGAAAATAATAATCACACAGTAGGAAGTTGGAGTGTTACAATGTACTAATTTCTTTTTGGTTCTAAAAATCAAACAGAAGAAGCTTAAAGCTCGTTTGAGATGATGATAGATTATTCTCATCAATCGATCAAGTTGCATTAATCTCTCAGTGTTTACATGACAGCTGTGGAGCTGTGGTTTAAAAAGAGACACTTGATAAAACACAATCATAGAAATAGTTCATTCACAGATGTAACAGTATTAACATTACGCTTCAGGCTACAATTTTGAATCTGCAAAGTTGATACTAACGTCAACTGTCAGATGATCTATGTCGTAAACTGAAAAAAAACCCTGCATGAGCACGCTGGCGTCACGGCTCCTGAAGAAGCAGAAGCTGCTCTGTCGCAGTCAGGATCCTGAAAGACCTCGTTGCAGTGAACTCAGAAGAAGCTGAGAATCATCCTTCCATTCACAGACAGAACAAACGACGCAGTGAGAAGTCGGGTGTGATAGATGAAGGAGGGTGAACATTCAGCAGGGTCGTGCTGAACAGGCTCTGGCTCTTTAATACTCTCTCATTAAAGGGACTCTTACCTTTGTTGCATTTTTACACTTTTTTTGGATAAGGTTAAATTGGTATTAATAAGGTAATGACACTCTAAAATGCAAGACAGACCCACCAGGAGTAAAAACAAACAATTATTTCACTCTCATAATATTTAGTGAAAACTTCAACCAATAAAATTCTTCGGACCGAAGGACCTTATTGGCCGACAGACCTGTCTGTTTGCTGCATGGACATGCAGGTTTTCCGTCTGCTTCTTGTGGCGCATTCGGGCCCGCGTCATCAAGGCAATGTATATAACTTACCGGTGCTTCTGAATCCGAATCCATTGCTTTGGTAAACAAAAACTCACGTGCGTGCGCGGAGGCAGTAGGTTGTAAGTGTAAATAAAGTTTCTTCAAAAAAACACCGCGGATGGGAACGAGGGGGTGGGGCATTGGAGGAAGACGGGATGATTTGAATGTGCTGTAATTCTCAAATGCAACAAAGGTAAGAGTCCCTTTAATGCACCGTGCATTGACTCACGGATCAGTCACGGCTAAATTACAGCTCTGCCTTTGCTTATTCACTTGATAGGGAAATTAATGATGTGGCAAGCCACAGTTGAAACGCTTTCCTTTTTTCTACTGCTGATCCGTTTACCGTTTATTATGGTTTTCAAATAAGATGATGAAAAGTTTCTCTATTGCGACTTTGGCAGCGAACCACAGGGATAAAAGCTTTGCTGTGAATAAAGTGCGTCATGTCGGGTGACGTGTGCTGAAGCTGAGGTTTGATTCTAGGTTCACAGAACTCGATGCTAACAGGAAACAAAAAAGTCAGAAATGTAGCAGAGTAAAACAATGAAAGAGCACAGAAAGGAAATTAGGTAAAAGTAGGTTTTACATGAGCAGCAAGACAAGGAGGTAACTCAAGAGTGTATAAAACACACAACTAAATACATGTACATAGATTTATTGTAGATTATACTTGATATATTTGCATTTCAGTTCAGTATCAGTTTTAATCTCCGTCCAACACGTAACACGCCTGCAGCAATCATGTGACCACTCACTTGCACGTCCCCCTGGACACAGGTTGTTGGAATAACAACTGTAACATTTGGTTCAACAGATTTGAAGTTTATTAAAATTCTAGTGTCCATTTTCCTTTCATGATTAAAGGACTCTGGTGTTTCCTTCACTTCTGTTTGAGTTACAATGCAGGAGATGGTAAATGGTGTATTTATACAGCTCTTTTCTAGTCTTGATGACCACTCAAAGCTCTTTACAGTTGTTTTACATTCACCCGACGAGAGCCAGAGATACATGAGTTGAAAGGAGCCGAACTGAATGTAGGTTCATGGACGTTTTTTCACTTACACGTTGTTTGAATCCGATAAAAAACAATATTTTTTGTGTTTTGAATAGATGCTCTGTCGCGTTCACTTCACTTAAATCTGTTTCCCACAAACACCAGTTACATCTGTAGATCACTATTTGTGAATAATCATATTTTCACTCTTGTTTTATAGATTCTCGTCCTACACTTTTATTATGTTCGTGTCACAGAGGCAGCCATCACTTCCTCCAGCAGAGAATCAACCTGTGATGTTGGAGAAAGACAAGAGGTCACGTTGAAGCTTCCCTCGTTTCTTCTGAAACCAAACTCCGAGCTCCTCCATCTTTGTTTGCAGCTCATTCACACGTGTGTATTCCGTGCTGCTGCGTTTGGGATGCAAAACATTTTTACTGTGAATCTGCGTCTGTGTTGGAACACGTTGATGAAACATTCAGTCAGGTGATCGATGATGTTTCTCACAAACAGGAGTCGATGCACCTTCAGCTTTTAGGAGGAATTTAAATGTTGAAGCTGAACTAAATCTCTCTTGTTTTGTTGTTAAGGAATGATTGAAAACCCTTTCACACACAAAATCATTTTGGCTTTATATTTACATCTCAACTTAAAAAAAGGTCAGAATTCTGTTTCTGTTTCAGTTTTTATTATTTTGATCACAATATTAAAATCACATCACTAGGCTGCTGTTGAATGAACACTTTTACAGACAGAATCATTTTGGCTTCATCACATCAAACAGACAAATGTTCATATATGTTGGATTATTTCATATATGAACAGACTTTGTGATTAAACATGAATCATGCTTTGTGTGTGTTTTAATAAAGTTTGTTGAATCTGAACAATGATTAGCTGTTATTGATGAATGTGTTTTCATGTGGATCTTCATCAGTTTGCTCGACTTCATGGATCCACACAAAATCTAAATGATAGAAAACGGTTTCCATGAAAATAAAAAACAAACCAAAGATAAAGATAAAGCAAATGATGATAATAATAATAGAATAACGAGTTTAACATTTAAATTCAGCAGATTTCTCTCCAAGAAATAAACAATGAATAAAATCTTTATCTCTAACTGCTCCGCACAGAGACTTTCACAGGTAACAGCTTCAAGGCATCTCTAATCTGAAAGTATGGAAACATCTTCTGACTGAAAGAGTGTGTGAAGGTATGAATGTCTGTGTAAGTATCAAGATCATAGAACAACAGTTCTCCTCTGTTCCAGTACAGTTTCACTCTGATCCTCTGGCTCTTCTTCAAGGAGATATCAGAGGATCCTGATGGTGACACTGCTGTGCTTCTACTGTGATCAAAACATATTGCCCAGTGTACAAACCGAAACTCTCCCTTCCTCTGGACATGCTCTTCTCTTACACCGAGTGACCAGCAGCTACTGTCTTCAACCAGGACGTCCCAGCTGTGAGTCCCTGAGTTGAAACCCTCAGATCCCAGGACTAATGGATAACGATCAAACCTCTCTGGATTGTCAGGAACCTCCTGTCCCCCTCCGCCTCTCAAACTGGTCAGATCTTCGGACAGGGTGAGTTGATGATGAGCAGAGTTTGGGTCCAGAACCACTGGACTGTAGGTGACAACGTCCTTCATCTTGTTCCAGATGTTGAAGCTCAGGTTGCCCAGATGTTTGGCCTGGTCTATCAGAGCTCCTGAGGCCAGCTGTGGATCATCCAGCAGGGGGCACTGCTGGACTCGTTTCACTGCAGCCTTGTAGTTGAGCATGAACGAGACGTCTTCAGCTCTCAGCTCGTCCTCTGTGGTTCTGATTGTGTCTGAAAGAGCCGTTATGTCTCTGCTCAGAGACTCAATCTTCTCCTTCATCATCCGACTCTTTTGCTCCTCTTCCTCCCTCAGTGCAGCCATCCTGGCCTCCTCTTCCTCCTCCAGAAACCGATGAAGCTTTTTAAACTGCTCCTTGATCTGCGTCTCTGTGAGTCCGGCCTGGACCTTAATGTGTTCTGCTGTTTGTTCAAACTCTACTTTAACACGTTCAAAACTCTGTAACTTCTTCTTCAAGGGCTCCAGAGTTTCCTGAAGCTTCTTCTTGTGTTGTTGTGCAGCTTCATCGATGGGTCTGAATCTGTGCTCTGTGTGTTTTTCTGAATCTCTGCAGACAAGACACACTGGCTGCTGAACGTCCAGACAGAAGAGTTTTAGTTTCTTTGAGTGCTGACTGCAGAGAGCATATGAAGAGCTCTGATCTCTCTCCAGTAAGGTCTCACACAGGTTCTTTAACGCCAGGTTACAAGTTGGTTCACGCATTGAATGTTCTTTATAACAAAGTGGACACACTTTTGCTTGTTTGTCTTTCCAAAAGCTGTCCACACAGTCTTTACAGAAGCTGTGGCTACATGACAGAATGACAGGATCACTGAAGACCTCTTGGCAGATGGGACAGCAGAGATCCTCTTCTGATCTGGAAGCCATTGAGTCTCCAGGTGAAGCTGAAAACAGAAAGTCAGTCAGTCGCAGCTCCACAATCTTCACTGAGGTTTACTTCTTGTTTATCCTCATCAATGCTGCTAAAACCTTTATGCAGCATGTGGCTCTCTCTGAGGTTTCTACCTTCTTTGTACCCTGTTAAAAGGTTGCTTTTGTAGTTTTTCCTCATTCTTTTTGATGTTGAAGGGCAGAAGATGTGACACCGTGTTAAAGCCCTATGAGACTAATTGTGATTTGTGAATATGGGCTATACAAATACAATTGGATTGATAGATTGATTGAGTTCCACTCTGAGTCTAGGTGTTTTTTAAACTCGAGGTCAGTGTGTGGAGTGTCGGCAGGTTATAGTTTGACTCTTCTCTCCTGTAGCTGGACTCACTCAGGACGTTTGTTCTGGTTTGGTTTAGTTTGGTTTGGAAGGTCAATGTGATCGTCTGGTTTTCAGCCTGCGTCTCTTCAGGGAGGAACAGTGTGTCCTGGTTTTAGAGGTGTGTCAGGACACAATTGTGTAAATAGCTGCTTGAATATGTATGTGATCTGCTCTTTGTTCAATGTTCAGAGGTCGTTCTGCTAGAGACTGAAGTGTTAACAGGAAATGCGGGGGAGGGAGTCTGTGACGGAACTGCAGAGCTGAAGTCGAATTAAAGAGACTGACGCAAAATGCAAATGTAGCACTTGTCTGGGGCTAGTTTTACAAAAAGCACTTAACATCTACCTAGATTCAAAGGAGAGGTAGGCCTGAGACAAAGAACAAGGTTAACAAATGACCAGTTTATTTCTTCACAAATCGGTCATGCAACAACCACAATATAAAACAGTGTAAAATAAAAAAGATCCGGGTCTTTATGTGTACTGTATCTATAAACTACTTTAGTACCTGTCTACCTGATGGGCAGGACTGGAGTCTGATGTCTTCTTGACAAGCGAATCCGGTTCGGTCTGGATCATACGCTAGGCCACGATCCGGGTTTATCTCGCCGTCTCAGCATTCAGATTCACAGGATTCAGATTCTTCTGTTGTGCCTAAAAAAAAACAATCGACACAAAGTGCAGAATAATCAGTGTCTGTATTCTAATTATATTTCTTACATGAGATCTCATTACCTTCTTTTCTATATGTGTAACCATTATATACTATATATACTGTACTATTCTTATATACTGTCTAACAATACCATTACCATCATATCATCAGTACTTTTACCATCATCTTGCCAATCCACCTTATCTACCTATTTTATTGTATTTTTATCTTGTGCTTCTGTTTTTTTATTCTTTCTACCTTTTATTTTTAATTTTATCCTATTGTATTGTATTGTATTTTATTGTATTCAAATATACCGGCTGCTATGACAACTTAATTTCCCTTCGGGGATGAATAAAGTACTCTATCTATCTATCTATCTATCTTACCTGGGTGCACTCAGATTACATTGAGATGACAGAACACCATCACAGTAACCACAAGTATAACATTAGAACTTCACTTGTTTGGAAACTTGCACTAAATAATAATGTACAAATCAAAACAATAAAGTATTTCACATCACTAACTTAAGGGCTTATCTGTTTTACACATCCTTTTTCAGTCATACGTTATGTGAGAACATCATTACTATATTACGTCACTATACTTGACTTAAACATGAGAATAATTCTGAGTGTAACTTGTGCTTCATTTCAGATATGCATTGGCTATTCAGAGGGGGAGGGGGGGATAACATTGATTCTGTCCGTCTATAACATTAAACATGGTGTTAACTATGATAACAAGCTGCTCAAGTTCGTTGGAAACATTTATAATCACGATGTTATTACTCCGAATGGTTTTAAAGAGGTAATCTTTCAAATAGCAGCTTGGCAGCAGTAGTAGTTCTCTCCAAAGTTCGCTAGCATGATGCTAGCAGTGACTAGCTAACCGTGTTCACTCACCGGAGTTTCCAGTCCCGGAGGATCACTTCCGTTGACTCTCTCAGGTTGGACGTCTACTTGGAGGAGAACCGTTTAGACTGTGGTGATATGTCGAGTGGTTCATGTTATTTCATACCGGAATCAGGAAGTTTCTTCCTCTGCAAGTTTCATGGGAGGATCTAAGGAGGACAACAGGGTTTCTTCTTCGTGGGGAGTTCCTTTGAGCGGAACGCATAGTGCGCCCCCTTTTGGTAATAACTTGTACTACTCCTGAGGTTAGGATCCTTGATTTCATGAGGGTTACACAAACAAATGGTCACACTGTCAGAAAATAAAAAGATGATTTTATAAATTCAAATCAACTCAAGTTTTCTCATTAATTTGTGTGAGAGTGAATTAAAAAGTATAGCATCATATGATGATTTTACATTTTGTTGTGATTATTATACTGTAAGTGTGACACTATTATATGGTCTGACTTTAGAAATTCAATAAATGTGGCTATCAGAAACATATTTATTATTAATATTAAATCATAACTTTAGTTAACATTAAAGCTACCACTGGGCACCAGCCTTCAAAGAAAGGAAAAGAGGATATTTATTGATTAAGTCTCATGAAATTATTAACTACAAATTTGGAACTTTGATGAATAATTAAATTATTAACTTCAACCAAAATTACCACGTCAGTAGTTAGCAAAGATGAAGGATATGGAGTTCAGTTGGCAAACTTCCCACTTATGCAACATTAATGAAGACGGCATTTGTTTTTTAAGAAAAACATTTATTATGAAAATAATAAAAGGGTAAACACACAAACTAACTAAGTGAACTTACTATATACATGTTAATGTGAGTATACGTGTGTAAGTGTGTGTGTGTGCGTGTGAGTGTGTGACAAAGTGTGGTTTCAAAATGGCGGATGGCCACTATGAAGACAAAAGACCCCCTGGAGTGTTGGGATCATGGGGCTGAGATCACATGTGTGTGTTTGTGGAGAGGAGTGTGTGAGGTGTTGGTGTCAGGTCAGAGGAAGTAGTTAGTTGCATGTAAAGAAAGAGGCTTATTCTACGAAGAGCATCACAGAACTAACATTAGCTTTCAAATAACATAATACTAAATATCACAACAGCACAAATCCAATTTATAAAACATCACATGAACAGATTTCAACAGTCCTGTGCATAGGCCTGGTGTCATCAGCCCAGTTATGTTACCAGGTCATGAAAAGGGGGAAAGGTGCTTTTTGAGGTGCTGTTTAAAGTCCAGTGAACTGGTCTTGCTGGTTGTGGCTCCTGTTGTTGTGCATCTGCTGGTCAGACTTTGTGTCGTGGCCAGTTGCTTGTGCTGCAGTTCTTAGGCAGGCTCTCGTGTCGCTGCCTTCTGGAAGGTTTCAGCAGTCTGCTTCAGGCCGGCCTGCTTGGAGGTCCAAAGAGCTGGAGCAGGGAGAGGAACCTTCTCCTTCTGCAGAGGTCAGTAGAAAAGAGGAGGAACTGGGCTTTTATTGTCCTGGTGACCTCATGGGTCGGGGGGGGGGGGGGGGGGGGGGGGCACACAGTGACCACTAGGGGTTGAAAGCTGTGTCAAGGGGCAGGTTCACACCGAGGTGTGAAGTGGAAGCAACCTGGGACACTGAGTTCTGGAAGCTCATCTTTGTATCCAGAACACAGAAGACATGTGGTCTCAGGCTTTGTCTTCACATGTCGGCCCAACTATTGTTCACAACTATTAGCTCCCAACATTTAAATAAGTAATAATTCATGAATAAACGTTCATATAACTCAATTAAAAAAACGATCTGAGTGTTAAATCCTACTTAATGACAGATAATGTTATGTTTACATTTCAACTTAAAATAGGTGAGAACTCTGATTCTGTTTCATAGTTTTTATTATTTTGATCACAATATTAAAATCACATCACTCGGCTGCTGTTGAATAAACACTTTTACAGACAGAATCATTTTGGCTTCATCACATCAAACAGACAAATATCATATTTGTTGGATTATTTCATATGTGAACAGACTTCATGTGATTAAACATGAATCATGTCTCATGTGTGAGTTTTAATAAAGTTTGTTGAATGTGAACAATGATCAGCTGTTATTGATACATGTGTTTTTATGTGGATCTTCATCAGTTTGCTCGACTTCATGGATCCACACAAAATCTAAATGATAGAAAACATTTCCATGAAAGTAAAACACCAACCAAAGATAAAGATCAGAAAATAATGAAATCTTTTTACACACGTGGAAAAATCGACAAGAGAATGTGAAATAAAAGAAGAAATAAACAAAGCTTTAGAATAACGAGTTTAACATTTAAATTCAGCAGATTTCTCTTGAAGAAATAAACAAGATGAATAAAATCTTTATCTCTAACTGCTCTGATCCAGCGTCACAGAGACATTCACAGGTAACAGCTTCAAGGGATCTCTAGTGTTAAAGTATGGAAACATCTTCTGAGTGAAAGTGTGTCTGAAGGTGTGAATGTGTTTGTTAGTATCAAGATCATAGAACGACAGTTCTCCTCTGTTCCAGTCCAGTTTCACTCTGATCCTCTGGATCTTCTGCACAGAGAGAACAGATTCTCCTGATGACACTGCGTAGTATTTACCTGCTTTGAACCCTATTCTCCAGTATCCAGACAGTTTGTTTCCCTTCCTCTGTTCAGGCTCTGCTAACACACCCAGGAACCAGTGTGTACTGTCTCCAACCAGGACGTCCCAGCTGTGAGTCCCTGAGTTAAAACCCTCAGATCCCAGGACTGAGGCGTATCGATCAAACCTCTCTGGATTGTCAGGAAGCTTCTGTTTCTTTCCTCCTCTCAAACTGGTCAGATCTTCAGACAGGATGACTTCTGGATGAGCAGAGTTTGGGTCCAGAACCACAGGACTGTAGGAGACCATGTCCTTCATCTTGTTCCAGATGTTGAAGCTCAGGTTGCCCAGATGTTTGGCCTGGTCAATCAGAGCTCCTGAGGCTAGCTGTGGATCATCCAGCAGGGGGCGCTGCTGGACTCGTTCCACTGCAGCCTTGTAGTTGAGCATGAACGAGACGTCTTCAGCTCTCAGCTCGTCCTCGGTGGTTCTGACTGTGTCTGAAAGAGCTGTTATGTCTCTGCTCAGAGCCTCAATCTTCTTCTTCATCATCCGACTCTTCTGCTCCTCTTCCTCCCTCAGTGCAGCCATCCTGGCCTCCTCTTCCTCCTCCAAAAACTGATGAAGCTTTTTAAACTGCTCCTTGATCTGCGTCTCTGTGAGTCCGGCCTGGACCTTAATGTGTTCTGCTGTTTCTTCAAACTCTACTTTAACACGTTCAAAACTCTGTAACTTCTTCTTCAAGGGCTCCAGAGTTTCCTGAAGCTGCTTCTTGTGTTGTTGTGCAGCTTCATCGATGGGTCTGAATCTGTGGTCTGTGTGTTTTTCTGAATCTCTGCAGATCACACACACTGGCTCCTGATGGTCCAGACAGAAGAGTCTGAGTTTCTCCGAGTGCAGACTGCAGAGAGCATGTGAAGAGCTCTGATCTCTCTCCAGTAAGAAGGCCTCACACAGGTTCTTCAACACCAGGTTACAAC
Organism: Limanda limanda; assembly: GCF_963576545.1. Taxonomy (NCBI): domain Eukaryota; kingdom Metazoa; phylum Chordata; class Actinopteri; order Pleuronectiformes; family Pleuronectidae; genus Limanda; species Limanda limanda. Next base: position 25,181,959 of record NC_083647.1, on the reverse strand, counting down.
GTGTTGTATGCATTGAAGATCTACTCTTACAAAGTGGACACAATTTTTCTTCTTTGCCTCTCCACCAGCTCTTCACACATTTTTTACAGAAGCTGTGGGTACATGACAGAATGACAGGATCTCTGAAGACATCATGGCAGACGGAACAGCAGAGATCCTCTTCTGATCTGGAAGCCATCGAGTCTCCAGGTGAAGCTGAAAACAGAAAGTCAGTCAGTCACAGCTCCACGAACTTCACTGAGGTTCACTTATTGTTTATCCTCATCAATCCTGCTAAAACCTTTATCTTGATGATGTTCTCCTTCACACTTGACATCTATTGCACTTCTGTCTGTCCTGGGAGAGGGATCTCTCACATGTGGCTCTCTCTGAGGTTTCTAGTTCTTTTAACCCTTTTTAAAGTTTTTTTTTTTTTAGTTTTTCCATACTCTTGTGGACGGTTAAGGGCAGAGGATGTAACACCATGTTAAATCCCTATGAGACACAATGTGATTTGAGAATATATGCTATACAAATAAAATTTTATTGATTGCTTGAGTTCCACTCTGAGTCGAGGTGTTTGTTATACTCACAGTCAGTGTGTGGGGCGTCGGCAGGTTGTAGTTTGACTCTTCTCTCCTGTAGCTGGACTCACTCTGGATGTTTGGTCTGGTTTGGAAGGAGAATGTGATCGTCTGGTTTTCAGCCTGCGTCTCTTCAGGGAGAAACAGATGCTTCCTGGTTTCTCTGTTCCGTCAGGACACGATTGTAAAAACTAACTCACGCCTTTGATTTGATAACTGGTCAAAAGTCATTCGGCAGCAACAAGCTCACACAGACAAGAGACTTGGTTGTAAAATAGCTGCTCGAATATGTTTGTGATCTGCTCTTTGTTCAATATTCAGAGGTCATTCTGCTAGAGAGTTAAAGTGTTAACAGGAAATGCGGGGAGGGAGTCTGTGACGTAACTGCAGCGCTGAAGCCGAATTAAAGAGACTGAAGCAAAATGCAAATGTAGCACTTGTCTGGGGCTAGTTTTACAAAAAGCACTTAACATCTACCTAGATTCGAAGGAGAGGTAGTCCTGAGACAAAGAACAAGGTTAACAAATGACCAGTTTATTTCTTCACAAATCGGTCATGCAACAACCACAATATAAAACAGTGTAAAATAAAAAAGAAGAGTAGATTGTTTGGAAATTGTAAGATTCTTGTGAAAGAACTCAGACTGGAGTCTGATGTCTTCTTGACAAGCGAATCAGGTTCGGTCTGGATCATACAGTAGGCCACGATCTGGGTTTATCTCGCCGTCTCAGCATTCAGATTCACAGGATTCAGATTCTTCTGTTGTGCCTAAAAAAACAATCGACACAAAGTGCAGAATAATCAGTGTCTGTTTTCTAATTCTATTTCCTACATGAGATCTCATTGACTTTGTTTCTATATGTGTAACCGTTACCTGGGTGCACTCAGATTACATTGAGATGATAGAACAACATCACAGTTACCACTAGTATAACATTAGAACTTCACTTGTTTGGAAACTTGCACTAAATAATAATGTACAAATCAAAACAATAAAGTATTTCACATCACTAACTTATGGGCTTATCTGTTTTACACATCCTTTTTCAGTCATACGTTATGTGATAACATCATTACTATATCACGTCACTATACTTGACTTAAACATGAGAATAATTCAGAGTGTAACTTGGGCTTCATTTAATATATGCACTTGCTATTCAGATTCTATGCCCCTGCAATGCACTTGCATAGTAAACCAAAAACACTGCAAGTCTCAACGTTACCTCCATGATACAGTGAGCACCAGTATGGGGGGGGTAACATGAACTCTTTCCGTCTATAACATTAAACATGGTGTTCACTATGATAACAAGCTGCTAAAGTTTGTTGGAAACATTTAAAATCACGATGTTATTACTCCGAATGGTTTTAAAGAGGTAATCTTTAATCTTTTAATCTTTAACTGGTCAAAAGTCATTTGGCAGTGTGGTGGAAATCTGGAGATACAAGAGGCTGGAAACAACAAAGTTATCTAAGTGTATTTAATAAGGGGCTTTCTGCAGAAAGGATCAACACAGAGAGTCACAAAGATCTCAGAGTGAAGATGCAGGTCAGTCAAATACATGATCTTATATAGGAGGACTAAGGCCATCTCTCTCAGCCAATCCAGACTGGTTCTGTAGGCGCATGGAGAGAGCTATCTAAACACAGACGACTGATTTACATGTTTTTCCTTTGGAGATAAGGAGACATATATTCAGTTCTTTTGGAGAATAAACAGACACTAAATAAGGGTCAGTTTTCAGGTCATACACAGTTCACACAATTAAAACTGTCCAAGCCATAAAACATTTGGACATGGTCATAAAGTATTTAGAAAGGTTACATAGGTATCTAGACATAGGTCAGGATACATTTAAACAGGTTACTTCTCCACTATAACATAGGTTTCTTACTTTAAACATGTTTCACTTTGTTTAATATGCAGACCTAACTTTTTTATTTTGATAAGGGATTAAAACTTTGATATCTTTTTGAGTTGCACTGCTGACTCAACTTATAAGCCCTCTTTAGATTTATTTTTATCACGTTGGAGTTGCTAGATTAAACCTACAGTTTTGCACTTTAATATTTGAGCCTTTGTTTACATTTTGTTTTGCGCTGCATTATACGATGACATACAGTTTGTTGTAAATTAACTGAAATGAAATGGTCAATTTGATTTTTTTGGAGGAAAATTAATTGTTTAGATTAATCGACTAATCGATAAAATAGTCGACCTATTAATCGATAGAAAAATAGTCGTTAGTAGCAGCCCTACTTGACTTAAACATGAGAATAATTCAGAGTGTAACTTGTGCTTCATTTAAGATATGCATTGGCTATTAAGATTCTATGCCCCTGCAATGCACTTGCATACTAAACCATTGCTATCCGCTACTAACGCATCCTAGAACATTCCAGATCACAACACTGTTAGGTCTCAACGTTCCTCTTGATGTGTGTGTGTGTGTGTGTGTGTGTGTGTGTGTGTGTGTGTGTGTGTGTTGGAGTCCATAAGACACAAATGGGCCAACTCATCCTCCCTTGATAAAAAAGGAGAAAACATTAACCCATTAAATGGTAAATGGATTTGTATTTATATAGCGCTTTTCTAGTCTTGATGACCACTCAAAGCGCTTTACAGTACAGTTTCACATTCACCCATTCATACACACATTCATACAGTGCATCTATTCGCAGCACTTAGTTATTCTATGGGGGGCCATTCAGGGTTCAGCGTCTTGCCCAAGGACACTTCGGCATGCAGACGGTTCAGACTGGGGATCGAACCGCCGACCTTCAGGTTGGAGGACGACCACTCTACCCCTCAGCCACAGCCTCGGGGCTTATCTATTAGCCAGGAACAATGTCGATGGCCTTTCTGTCTTTGCTAATTTCACACAATGGCCTGCCTTTAAGCGAGTCTGCCGCAGACATGTGGATAGTTAAGGATCTTTGCAGCAACAATGCTGCTTTATCCTGGCTGCAGATAGAGAGGGCTGCAATCATCTTCTCTATTATCATTGAGCCTCTTGCTCTTTTTACTGTTCTCCGGTCGAGGAAATCTACGATTGAAAATTATTCATTTTATATTCATTTGTAAATTATCTAAATTGATTTGCCTCCAGATAAATAATAATGCTTCAAACTCAATTTCAGCTTAATTGCAGCGTTGCATTTTATATCACTTTCACAGGATTATTCTTGATGGCGCAGGGTTGTGGAGAGTTTACTCTTTAACTATTAAACGTGTGTTTGTTTGTTCGCTGTTCAGTGCCAGAAAAAACTTCTAAAATATTTTTACTGGGGTAAAAATATCACACAGCATTTATTTTAATCGTCCAGAATCTGACTTGAGTAAATTAAGTAAAAGTAAAACTGATACATTATCAGCAAAATATACACTAAATATCAATAGTAAATGTATTGGTTACATATTTAAAGTTATAGTATAGTTATTCAATTTTTTAAGGCCAATGTAAGAGCCAGTTAACATCGCACAAAAACGCAGGGAAACAGCAAACCTGGCTCGAACTAAATCTTCCTTCCATCATTGATCTGTAATTTCACACCACAAATATGTGTCTGTCCGTGGAAATTCAATATTTGCCTTTTAAACGCAGTGTGCTGGTAGACAGGGCTGAGACAGACCCGTAATGTCTATAACATTAAACATGGTGTTAACTATGATAACAAGCTGCTAAAGTTCGTTGGAAACATTTATAATCACGATGTTATTACTCCGAATGGTTTTAAAGATGTAATCTTTCAAATAGCAGCTTGGCAGCAGTAGTAGTTCTCTCCAAAGTTCGCTAGCATGATGCTAGCAGTGACCAGCTAACCGTGTTCACTCACCGGAGTTTCCAGTCCCGGAGGATCACTTCCGTTGACTCTCTCAGGTTGGACGTCTGCTTGGAGGAGAACCGTTTAGACTGTGGTGATGTGTCGAGTGGTTCATGTTATTTCATACCGGAATCAGGAAGCTTCTTCCTCTGCAAGTTTCATGGGAGGATCTAAGGAGGACAACAGAGTTTCTTCTTCGTGGGGAATTCCTTTGAGCGGAAAGCATAGTGCGCCCCCTTTCGGCAATAACGTTTACTACTCCTGAGGTTAGGAGGCTTGACTTCATGAGGGTTACACAAACAAATGGTCACACTGTCAGAAAATGAAAAGACGGTTTTATAAATTCAAATCAACTCAAGTTTTCTCATTAATTTGTTTGAGAGTGAAGTAAAAAGTATGACATCATCAAATGATTGTACATTTCGTTGTGATTATTATACCGTAAGTGTGACACTATTTTATGGTGTGACTTTAGAAACTCAACTAATGTGGCTATCAGAAACATATTTAATAATATGGATGGGAAAAGATCCAGCCCAAATCCCGAAATTGTTGAAGTGACCTGATGTTGCCAGGCTGTTTAAACATACAGGCATCAAGTTTGGACTCAGGAAGAACTTAAATAAAAGCACTTGCAGTTGATGCGAAGAAGATATTTAAACATGAAGAAAAGAAGAAGAAAAGAGAGACTGATCTGCATTAAACCTCTCTGAAGATGTTCAGAGGTACATCGCGGCCGCAAATACCTATGTCAGTGCTATTTACAACCAGGCACTAAACAAAGCCTGGGATAACACCAGAACCTGGTGTTATCTCCAAGATCATTAGAGCTAACACCAGGAAGAGCACTTATGTTGATGATTTAATGACTTGTGTTCCAACTTCAGAATATGCTAAGGCAGGGGTCACCAACCTTTTTTAGACTAAGAGCTACTTCGAAGGTACTGAGTAGTACAAAGGGCTACTTGTTTGATACAAACGTCCTGAATAACAGAGTTGCACAATATTAATAATAATATATGTGAAGAGACTGTCTGATCAAGTTAATGTTAATTATTCCTCACATTAATTATTAACAATGATTTCCACAACAATGATTGTAGGAAACAGATATATTAATACATGCAACATTTATTTCTGTTAAACTGTTTCAACATTGCTTAAATTCAACTTAATTGCAGTACTTTTGGGGACATGTATCACTACATGCCTCCAGTCTGTTCTTTTTCAAAAGTAGATAAAAAATAACCAAATAACCACTTATAAGCACTTTGTTACAACGATGATAAAGCTCAACCAAAAATAACACATGCATATGACTGGGGTGTAATGTTTCTAAGTGTCTTCTTCATTTTTTGGGTCTCATACTGTCAGCTGCCAGAGTTTTCAGACCTGAAATAGACACAAGTCTCTCCTCATGTCCTCCTTCATTCACTGTGAAACCAAGAGCAAGACAGGGTTCATCTTACTTTCTTTTCAACTTGGTGACATTTATCACTACATTTCTCCAAAATAAACCAGAAATATCTGGAGCAGGTAATAACTGCCTTGGCATTACACTGTATTCTATTGTATTCCATTGTTCATCAAACAAAACAGAGGCTGAAGGCACTTTTTGCTTTTTGTGTGTTAACAACTGAGAAAAACTGTAAATGATTCTCTGTTGTTGATCTGGCAAATGCATTTTTCAGCATTTAAATTGATAAAGACAACCAATACTGGTTTGTGTTTGAGTCTAACAGAGAAATCTACACCTTCACATACCTATGTCAGTGCTATTTACAACCAGGCACTAAACGAAAGCCCAGACAACAGATCCTGGTGTTATCTCTAAGATCATTAGAGCTAACACCAGGAAGAGCACTTATGCTACTGATTTAATGACTTGTGGTCCAACTTCAGGATGTGGTTAGGATTCTCAGTTCCCCCAAAAACATCTGGCTGCAGCACACCCCTGTTAAAATGCAAGGTAAACAAATGAGACAAAGATAAATTCTGTCGGAACTTTTTCACCTTTACAGTTTTTCACAATTGTTAACACACGTTTTTCAAAACAATAACGGCTTTCTCAAAAATGCACACAGAAAACTCAAAACCTCACACACAAAATGTTAAACCTGACACTCCCTTTGCAAGATGGCTCTTTGCCATCAAATCTCTTCACTGTTCACAAAATAGAACTTGTGTTTTAATTTGGTACACACAGCCATATTTTCAAATGACACACACATACCATTTATTGAGTACACACAACTAAGCATTTGCTTGCACACTCCCAAGCATTTACAGCACACTGAAGTGCAAAATTTAAAACACAATCATCGAAATGGAACACACCATATGAATGACAATGACTCTGGAGAATTAGCCATTTCTCCTTTTGTAAACTGTCTCAGTGTAGGCCTAATTTTTTCATAGTCAAACATAAAACAGCACACAAATGTGCAGCAAATAAGGGTTTATTTCGGTACACACAGAGAACAGTACAGTACTGACACAGACAGCATGAGAATGCAAGTTACAGTATGGACACAGAGAGGTCAACACAGTGGGCTACAGTGAGACACTGTAGAAAAGGAACAATATTGGATTACAGGTAAAATACAGTGTCAGTGCTGAATGTTTGGTACTAACAAGCACAAACTCTCGCCGTAACTCCTTGATGCGTCTGTGTTCAGTTCGAATGGGACCCTGTACACTTGTTTCAACTGCATTGCATTCCTATGAAGAATACGGTCCAATGTAGAGAGGCTGACATGGTCAGCCAGGATCCTTGTTTTTATTTGTCTGAGTGTGATAGCGTTGTTCTCATGAACCATATCTACAATTTGCCATCATTTACAGTGACTCTGATTAATCCCAAATAAAGTTCAGCTGTTCTTATAGGATTTTCCTGACATTCCCTTAGTTACAACTTACAGCAAGAGCCATGGTTCACATAGAGCTTCTTAGCATTAGAGTGTTCAAAATTGATAAAAGACAACAAGAAACTGGTCAGGAGGCTAGCAAGAGGCCGAGAGCAATTTCAGTCTCCTGTTTCGGCTGTGAAAATGCGTGTTCTTCCTCCACAAAACAGAGGCTCAATGCACTTTTATGCTGCAGTCCTGATTGAAAATTGCTCAACAGACCTGAATGTTTAGAGATTTGAGTATTTGTGTGTAGCAGGTTGTGTTAGGAATTTCAAACTTTTAACTATAGGTTGTGTCTGAAAGAACTCTTAACAATAAAGATAGAAGTAGTTTTAGCTATATATTAGGCATTCATACAAATGATTTTAATAATAACCTTTCCTTCCTAGGGTTTAATCTACAAATTAAGAATTAATGTTTCACTAGTTCTCATTTCTATTAAAGCGTTATTCCCTCAGATTCATTAAACTCACATAGAGTTCCAAGAGCTGTCTGATAAGTCTCGAGGTTGGAGTCACAACTATGGTCAGTCTCACAGCTGTCCTGATAGGAGAGTCCAAGAGAGTTTGTTATGGCTCATATGCAGCAGCCGAGATGGCTGGAGCAAGACATTTTCTACTCAAGGCTAAATAACGAGACAACATCAGACTGTCAGGGTAGATAGAGTTGCCCTAGCAACCGGCAGAGTAGCGTAGGAGCGCATGACGGAGAGCTGCTGCTATGTCACTTCCTGGATTCGGTGACAAGAGGCGTGGGACTGCGGCTGGACCAATAAGGGAGATCCAAAGTGATTTGCGGTGACTCCCCTCCAAATATTCATAACCAATCACATCAAATCTACTGTTATATTTATACACGACCCCTGCTGTTCGGGGCCATTATTAACTTCCTACTGCTAACTTAATTAGCATAGGCTGTGATAATTGTCCATAGCTATGAATAACTCTTCATTGTATCTTTAAATAAAACATTTGATTGAACCAAAATCTTGGATCGGCTTCTCTCATATTATAGGATAAACCAACACGCCTTAACAAATGGTGACCCCGACGTGATCCTATGAGAGTTTTTGACCGACTTTTTTCCTAAGGAAGATCTGGACCAGACAGCAGGCCTCAAAGTCTGGGCTGCTCCGATCGATTCTTCGCATTCTCATTGGAGCTCCAAACAAAAGGTACGCAGAAGCCAGTCAAAACAAATTCTGTATTAGTTAAATAGTCATTGTTATAGATATGAGAATGCGGAGAGGAGATAGGAGGTAAAATTTATAAATAAAGTTCTGTGTGTTTTGAGATACAATGAAAAGTGATGTAAGAAACCAGAGGAAATAAGAATTAAATAGAGGAACAATGAAAAGTGATGTAAGAAACCAGAGTAAATAAGAATTAAATAGAGGAACAATGAAAAGTGATGTAAGAAACCAGAGGAAATAAGAATTAAATAGAGGAACAATGAAAAGTGATGTAAGAAACCAGAGGAAATAAGAGTAAAATAGAGGAACAATTAAAAGAGATGTAAGAAACCAGAGGAAATAAGAATTAAATAGAGGAACAATGAAAAGTGATGTAAGAAACCAGAGGAAATAAGAGTAAAATAGAGGGACAATTACAAAGTGATGAGAATGGAATAAAAGTCCCAGATCTTGGCGCATGATACAGTAAATTGACGATTTAAACAACAGTTTGAAAATATTGCAACCTAAACTTTTTTAGGGTGTGGTTTTAGAGGAAGGTGGCCGGCCTGCACTAGGAAAGTGAGGGACCGAACTGCCAAACACACCGTTGTTTAATCGTACCTAAAGATAGAGATTCAGGTAGCAGGGTTGCAGTGGAATCTGGAGGCGGAGTGCCGGTTCTGACGGGGACAGGTGCTTATCGGGCCAGATACACTGTAGAAGCGAGCCTGAAGCAAATATTAAAAAGGGATCCGTGAAGATAATGTGAGCTGAACGCGCAGCGCTGTTATGACGAGACCAGACGCTTAACTGAAACCAGAAACAGCTTTTGGAGCGACCCTTGGATTAGAGATAAAACGGCTGTGAAGATGTTGTAATTCTGTACGTGGCATCTGCTCTGACGGGACTGTGCTTAACTAACCAGATGCAACATTTGATCAAGCTTAAAATTCGCCGTGCGACACAAGTAATTATATATGAAAAGTCTGCCCCAGCACCTGCTCTGACGAGACTGGAGCTGGGACACAGACTTTACCGTTGCCTGTGTCAAGCCTAAACATTTAAAGACGCCTAGATCATAAAATATTATTATATGTGAGCTTGAGTGTTTTGTCCTAATAAAGTACTTTATGTAAAGAAGCTATACGTGACACAGCACTGAGGCTGAAACAAGGGAGTTCCCCCCCCTCTCACCCCCCCTCCCCTCTTTCTCCAGGGTTTCTGTGCCCAGGCTGTATATACATGTTAAAAAAAAACTTGTCTTGAATCTGATTGAATCTGGCTTAGTTTTGTAAAAACAATTGGGTTGTGTATTTCACTTTTAGAAATCAGAGACTATTTAAGATTTCCAGAAACCGTAGAGGTTTAATTAAATGTGGGTTAGTCTGATTCAGAGGTAGAAGGGCAGTTATTAATCGGTGCTGCCTGAAATCACCAAAATACACACCATCATTTCTATTGGACACAAATAACGGAAGGCTGTTAAGAATAAGGATTTGAAAGAGGAAATTACTTATTATAATACTACTATTGATTATATAAATAAAGGGAGTGCATGTGGAGATAATGTGTGAATGAAAGTGTGTGTGTGGAAAAGAGAGAAGAGAGAGTAAAAAGTGTGTCAAAGGTCGCACCACTGAGAGAGACAGAGGCAGATATTTTCGTCTGGCTTGGCTAGCTGATAAGAGTTTGGGGGAGTCAGGAAGCTATCGGGGAAGGCCAGGAGCCTTACAGCTTACAACTGGCGTTAAGATCATAAAGAGGCTTGGTATTTGTGTTTGTATTTCCGTATGTTTGTTTGTTTGTTTTAATATTGCTTCATTCAGAAGTAAAGATTCACCCCCCATGTAACTCTTGTTTGACTTGAGAGTCCTTAAATAAATATGTTTCACCATTTTTAAAGAAGAATAAATCTATATTCAGTTAAAGTTCAGAGGTCAAATACACTTTAACACATAGCCTGTTTCATCTTAAATGAAATGCAGAAGCCAGAATACAAGCCCCTCTGTTTACACAGTTTATGGAATGTCATATCTATAATTATATTTAAATTTATTAAAGACACTTTAACTTTTTGAATTCAGGGAAGAAAATTTTTGTTTTTGTTTTATACATTATCTTAACATCTAAGGCTCTTAATTTGAAAGGTGATGTTAAGCTCCAATTATGTTTTTATTTCATCATGAAGAAAATTGTGGCAGAATAACTTTTATTTAAATTGTTTTGAACTGTTTCAGCAGTTAACTCTAAAATGTTTGATTGAATCTCATGTCTCATACATTTGTCCTTTGTATGTGATTCCTGTTTTATCACAGGACAGTTTGACGTCAAAGCTTCTGAAGCGGTCAATGAATTTTGGAAAATGGTTTGAACACAAATACTCAAACGCTGTCATATCTACTGCTTATGGAAATTCAACTTGTTTAACTTTTATTTTTAATGTCCACTGATTTGACCGACCACACCTCAAAAGGTTTAGTGAAATTGTTGAATACCAAAAGAGGGTATGTATGTTTTGATTCGATATTTAGTTTGTTTCTTTAATTATAAGCTTATAGAACATTAATCTAAATGAAAAATGAAAACTTTGATGACAGTAATTTCACGGCCAACTGTAAATCATCGTTAATAAAAAATATTGATCATTGGACCTTGAGGAGCAAAATAAGTGATCAAAATGAAATGAGATGTAAAGTTTAAATTCCAATATAAGTGGGTAATAATAATAATTATGTCACGTTAACGCACACAGCAGCGAACATGTATGCAGCCTCTGCATTAGGAAACTTAGAGTTTGAGGAGGGTTTGCTTTCCTTCCTCTCTCAGGGCCACTCGTCTTTCTCTCCTCCTCATTTAGGCATTTGTTCTCGATCTGTTTACATAAACTGGAGATCACGTCGAAGTGAAGGAGAAACACAACGCACACCGGGCGAGCAAGGTCAGAATCTGAATGCCTGATAAGATTGGACCTGGTGAGTAAACAGAACCAGACAGCAGGCTCCAGAAATTAGAATACAGTCGGGCTCAGAGTGGTGACACGCTTTGTTTCTGATTCCCTCTCAACACTCTGCTCTCAGACATGCTGGTTATTTTTCTTTCCGTTTTGTTTTGCTCACCTATAGTTTATTTAATTCTCTTTATTCTGGCATTTGTTAATAACACCGATAAGACCAGATAGGCCACGTATCCCTGATTATGAACACGACCAATAGAAGAAGAAACAACATCAACGCTGATATTTTACTGGAGCCAGTTACATGCATCACATCAATCAAACTGGCCTTTCACTCAACCAATGAACTTCACAGTAAACACCGTGACGTCACCTGTTGTGAGCTGCCGGTTCGGAGCCTTGAGTTTGGCATCTTGTTCAGCGGTATCAGAAGTTACCTGTGACCTGCAGCCAGTGGACGGTACAAGCTTATTGTTTCAACTCTACAAGATAAATATGAATTACATATTAATGAAAGAGAATAATGAACATTGACTGATTTCTCATGAATGATTGATAAGAGAAAGTTTGTCCGACTTTTACACATTTATATGAAATGTCAACTTCCAGTAAAAGTCACTGCAGATGCTTTAACGCACTTTGGCGTGGAGATCATTTCCTGTCTTCGCCTGCAGCCTCCCCACGAGGCCACTCGAGTTCCTCTTGCTCTTTCCTGCGCTGTGATTTAAAGTCATGATTTCTTCATACACACATGTAGTTTGAGTGAGATAGAACCATGAACACTGAAGTAACAGCATTTCGTGTTTCACGGCGAGTTGATGAACTTTGACGCAACGCCACTGTCACACGGTGTGACGAAAAAACAATCCCTTAATCATTTTTTATTTTTAACTCATCTGAATATAAAGATGAACTGATAAAAGCCCTGGGACAAGTATGTCAAAGTAAAAATGTGGAATATGGTCAAAATGGCCACTAAATCCAAAATGGCGGACTTCCTGTTTGGTCTAACATATCGATCCAAGAGACTTATTTGTTTGTTATGAAAAGACACATGCCATAATCAATTTTTGTACATGTCAACCAATCGTAGTGCCGGGGCTGCCCTTTAGGGGGCGCTAGTTAGTTTTTTTGCCACGCCCATTTCTTTAAACCATATGAATATCTTCAGGGGGGGGATGTTGATACACACATGTAGTTTGAGTGAGATGGAACCATGAACACGGAAGTTACAGCAATTTCGTGTGTCATGGCGAGTTGATGAACTTTGATGCCACGCCATTAGTATGGCGTTTGACGAAAAGTCACAGTAATCTTATATCTTCATTATCAATGTCTTGAGACCCATTTGATACAGTTTGACATGGTTGAGGTCAGTGGATGAGGAGAAATACATCCAAGTGTAAGACATGCAAAAAAACAGACATTTCCTGTTGCCACCAGGGGGCGCTGTGATTTTAAGTCATGATTTCAGTGCAGATGTCATCAGGCCTTGTCATCTTATGTGTCTAGTTTGGACTCGATTGGATCGTGTTTGTCCGAGATACAGAACCTCGTGTTTTGATGGCGTTTAATCAAACTTTGATGCCACGCCACGGTCACACGGTGTGACAAAAAGTTGATTTTTTAAGTCCGTTTTTTTCTCTATCTTGTTGTGATGACACTCATCTGAATTTGAAGTTGATTTGATGAAAACCCTGGGACAAGTACATTAAAGTAAAAATGGCCAAAATGGCCACTAAATCCAAAATGGCGGGCTTCCTGTTGCGTTTTTCATAATGCCCCTTGTGACTTTTTTTCATGATTAGTCACGATACACCTAACCCTTGCCCGATTTTGGTGAAAAACGGTTATGTGGAAACCTAGGGGCTGGGTTCCAGGGGGCGCTGTTGAGCCATTTTGCCACGCCCATTTCAAATTACTCCAGAATACGTAAATTTTCACCACTTACTAATTTACTGCAAAGTTTCATAACTTTTTGAGCACGTTAAAGCCCTCAAAAAGCCCATCCTTTTGTCGGAAAAATAATAATAATCATTACAATTTCAATAGGGTCTCACCAGACACCTTTGATGTCTGTGCTCGGGCCCTAATTAATATTAAATAATAACTGTAGTTTACATTAAAGCTACCACTGGGCACCAGCCTTCAAAGGAAGGAAAAGAGCCAATTTATTGATTAGGTCTCATGAAATTATTAACTAAAAATTTGGAACTTTGATGAATAATTTAATTATTAACTTTAACCAAAATTACCACGTCAGTAGTTAGCAAAGATGAAGGATATGGAGTTCAGAGGTTGGCAAACTTCACACTTATGCAACATTAATGAAGACGGCATTTGTGTTTTAAGAAAAACATTTATTATGAAAATAATACAAACATAAACACTCAAACTAACTAAGTGTACTAACTACACACTCAGAAGAATCAACTTTGTCATGTGTTTGATTAGTAAACTAACTAACTTAAATTAATTCATCGTGTTTATGTTCATTACATGATTCGTTCTTGTTTGATGTTCATGACTTAAAGACATTTCTGATGTATATAATTAATTCATGACCACCTAATGAGAATGAGGTCCTTCAAAACAATGAGTCCGATATGGTTAGATATTGCGCATGCGCTTCGCCGACCCGATACTGAAAACTATCGAACAGGCGGGAGTGGAACATCACCTCGTACACTTTTGTTTTACAGTTTTTCTATTTTACATCGTCACATTAAACTTCAGTAAAGACATTTTTCACAGTCACTGGGCTACCTTGAGGATGATGAATAACAATATGACAGTGTTATATTGATTCTAATGTACTGTGTGTGTACTTGTGTGGTTATACATGTATTTGTATGTTTTTCTACCATCAACCTGCAGATGAAAACTAGCCTGCATCATTAAATCTGACCCATTATATGATGGACTCCACTGCACTTGTTAATTAATGTGCATTTTCCTTATTAAACGCATAAATATGAACATGCAGAAGTTTGTGTGGGTGAAGCTGCTGAAGTGAAGTTAATCAAACCGCTGCAGCGAACAGACACAAAGATGAACATTGTATTTCATCAATTAAAGATAACATAGAAAAAATAAACAGTAATTATACGTTCAAAACACATTGAAGAGACAAAGGTGAGAGTATCAGTAACACACAGCATGGAACATGGTAAAGTCCAATTTTCCATTTTTTAAAATATTATCATCATTGGTGAGGATAATGAAATACCAAGAACCAAATCTTCCATCTCACTGTAGTCATCAATAGTTAATTCATATATAAATTTAAAACTGTTTTTCAAAAGATTACTTACCCCCCTTGTTAACTACAGGTCTTATATGTTTAACATCTAACACTAAATATATAGAAAATAATATCAGTGATACTTGTGATTGTGTTCAATTTATCAAACTATAACACTTGGCCTGTTTGTGGATGAAACATGGAGAACGTAACTATTTCAGCATGTACTTTATAATTTGTTGAATTGTGTGTCGGCCATGACCTTCACTTTAATGACCTCAAGAATGGTGGCTAATGGGTAATGTTAGCTAACAAGGCTAATGCTAATGTAGCTAATGCAAGCGCGGATATGCTAACTAGCAAGCGGATGCTAGTTTGGTCTTTAACCAAACGATGCTAGTCAAGAAACATGACAATGAGGTCAAAGTGTGATTCTGTGTGAAATGTAATCACAGTTAACTGAGACTCCACCACAGAGTCATGATGTCATCACGTTGTTTGACTGAATTTACCCTGAATGTAGATCCAGCTCCAGATCAGAGTTTGTGACAGCAACATTTCTACTGATGTGTGAGTTTTAATAAAGTTTGTTGAATGTGAACAATGATCAGCTGTTATTGATAAATGTGTTTTTATGTTGATCTTCATCAGTTTGCTTGACTTCATGGATCCACACAAAATCTAAATGATAGAAAACATTTTCCATGAAAATAAAAAACAAACCAAAGATAAAGATCAAAAGAATAATGAAATCTTTTTACACACGTCAAAAAGTCGACAGGAGAAATAAAAATGAGTGAGAAATAAAAGGAGAAATAACAAAGATCTAGAATAACGAGTTTAACATTTAAATTCAGCAGATTTCTCTCCAAGAAATGTACATGATGAATAAAATCTTTATCTCTATCTGCTCTGATCCAGCGTCACAGAGACTTTTACAGGTAACAGCTTCAAGTGACCTTCAGTGCAAAAATATGGAAACATCTTCTGAGTGAAAGTGTGTCTGAAGGTGTGAAAGTGTTTGTTAGAATCAGGATCAGAGAACGACAGTTCTCCTTTGTTCCAGTCCAGTTTCACTCTGATCCTCTGGATCTTCTGCACAGAGAGAACTGATGATAATTGTGATGATGGTGACTGTGCTGAGTATTTACCTTCCTGGAACCTTATTCTCCATGATTCAGACGCTTTGTCTTCCTTCCTCTGGATGGGTTCTGCTTTGACACCCACTGTCCAGCGTATACTGTCTCCAACAAGGACGTCCCAGCTGTGAGTCCCTGAGTTAAAACCCTCAGATCCCAGGACAATGGCGAAATAATCAAACCTCTCTGGATTGTCAGGAAGCTTCTGTCTCGCTCCTACTCTCAAACTGGTCAGATCTTCAGACACGACGAGCCATGGATAAGCAGAGTTTGGGTCCAGAACCACAGGACTGTAGGAGACCAGGTCCTTCATCTTGTTCCAGATGTTGAAGCTCAGGTTGCCCAGATGTTTGGCCTGGTCTATCAGAGCTCCTGAGGCCAGCTGTGGATCATCCAGCAGGGGGCGCTGCTGGACCCGTTCCACTGCAGCCTTGTAGTTGAGCAGGAACGAGACGTCTTCAGCTCCCAGCTCGTCCTCTGTGGTTCTGATCGTGTCTGAAAGAGCCGTTATGTCTCTGCTCAGAGCCTCAATCTTCTTCTTCATCATCCGACTCTTCTGCTCCTCTTCCTCCCTCAGTGCAGCCATCCTGGCCTGCTCTTCCTCCTCCAGAAACTGATGAAGCTTTTTAAACTGATCCTTGATCTGCGTCTCTGTGAGTCCGGCCTGGACCTTAATGTGTTCTGCTGTTTGTTCAAACTTTACTTTAACACGTTCAAAACTCTGTAACTTCTTCTTCAAGGGCTGCAGAGTTTCCTGAAGCTGCTTCTTGTGTTGTTGTGCAGCTTCATCGATGGGTCTGAATCTGTGGCCGGTGTGTTTTTCTGAATCTCTGCAGATCACACACACTGGCTCCTGATGGTCCAGACAGAAGAGTCTGAGTTTCTCCGAGTGCAGACTGCAGAGAGCATGTGAAGAGCTCTGATCTCTCTCCAGTAAGAAGGCCTCACACAGGTTCTTCAACACCAGGTTACAACGTGTTGTATGCTTTGAAGATCTACTCTGACAAAGTGGACACAATTTTTCTTCTTTGTCTTTCCACCAGTTCTCCACACAGTCTTTACAGAAGCTGTGGCTACATGACAGAAGAACAGGATCTCTGAAGACATCATGGCAGACGGAACAGCAGAGATCCTCTTCTGATCTGGAAGCCATCGAGTCTCCAGGTGAAGCTGAAAACAGACAGTCAGTCAGTCACAGCTCCATGAACTTCACTGAGGTTCACTTCCTCTCTGAGTCTAGGTGTTTGTTAAACTCACGGTCAGTGTGTGGAGCGTCGGCAGGTTGTAGTTTGACTCTTCTCTCCTGTAGCTGGACTCACTCAGGACGTTTGGTCTGGTTTGGTTTAGTTTGGTTTGGAAGGTGAATGTGATCGTCTGGTTTTCAGCCTGCGTCTCTTCAGGGAGGAACAGATGCTTCCTGGTTTCTCTGGTGTGTCAGGACACGATCGTAAAAAGTAATTCAAGCCTTTGATTTGATAACTGCTCAAAAGTCATTTGGCAGTGTGGTGGAAATCTGGAGATACAAGAGGCTGGAAACAACAAAGTTTTCTAAGTGTATTTAATAAGGGGCTTTCTGCAGAGAGGATCAACACAGAGAGTCACAAAGATCTCAGAGTGAAGATGCAGGACAGTCAAATACTTGATCTTATATAGGAGGAGTAAGGCCATCTCTCTCAGCCAATCCAGACTGGTTCTGTAGGCGGAGGGAGAGAGCTATCTCAACACAGACAACTGATTTACATGTTTTTCCTTTGGAGATAAGCAGACATATATTCAGTTCTTTTGGGGAATAAACAGACACTAAATAAGGGTCAGTTTTCAGGTCATACACAGTTCACACAATTAAAACTGTCCAAGCCATAAAACATTTGGACATGGTCATAAAGTATTTAGAAAGGTTACATAGGTATCTAGACATAGGTCAGGAAACATATAAACAGGTTACTTCTCCACTATAACACAGGTCTCAGCCACATTTAATAATTTTCCCACTACAATTCCCCATTTTTTGTCATTTATGACAACATAAAATAATGCACCACTACAGTAAAACATCAAATACATAAATTCACCAGGATTTCAAAATGCATCATCATCCTCACTGTAGTGCAAAGCAAACTGCCATTGTTGTGGACAGAGTTATGCATCTCAAAAGGGAGTAAGAACTGATAAGAACAGACTAATCAGCCAATATAACATCATCACATTCTTCATCACTATCAAAAGGGCTCTTGGGAGGGAACCAGTTAGTGAGGGGAAACATATCTGGGGCCTCTTTAGCAAGGTCCCCACGGGACAGTTGCATATACGCACCAACATGACCTGTCACCGTATCGCCAACCCACCTATACATGAGGGCCTTCATACATGTAAGGGTGCATGAACAAAAGCATAATATAATGCCAAAAGTAAGTAGTACAGCAATCAACAGTTGAACTAGCATCGCTCCCCAGGGACCCAGTTTGTCAACCAGCCATTTATTGAATGAAAATCCTGCAGAGTCAGAGGGGTTAAAGGCATCTCTAATCTTCTCTAGTGAATGGATTACAGAGGTGAGGTTGTCAGAGTTATCAGGAATCAAGGTTACACTTTTATTCCACCACCACACCTCTAGGATGTGTTAAATTAACACATTATATCATATCATATTATATTATACTGCATTACATTGCATATTGCAATCTGACACTGTTCACTGTTTTGCATTTAGCATACACTTTTTACTTCACTTTTTATATCTTTTATATATTTTTATTCAGAAATGTTTATGTCAAAATAAATGTTACTTTGTATACATATTGGTAAAAAGTGAGTAAATAAGAAGTAAACAGTGAGTAAATAATTACTGGTTTCCTATTTTTTATTGCTCTCCTATGTATGTTGTATTTATTGCGTTTTTATGTTTCTATGTTCATTGTATGCACCAATAACCAGAGCAAATTCCTTGTATGTGTAAACGTACTTGGCAATAAAATTCTTCTGATTCTGATACACAAGCATCTTTAGTAAAATTTTAAGTGGCACAAAGGCCACCTGTTTTTGCAAGAATATAATCAAGTGCCATTTCATGCTTCAAGAGTGTTAGACGATGTGATTTGTCATTTGAAGAAAGATACTTGAAACCCTTAAGTGTTTCGTTTGCAAACATGGATAAAGAATAAGTCATGTTGTCTATGTGGTCAGCTAAAAATGTGACACCATACCATGGTCAAAGGACGAATATTACAGTAATCAATAAAAGAACAGTTCCTCTACTTCCACTCATGCCCATCTGACTGAAGGGATGCCACGGAGGTCGACGTTGCATCGTTCCCCTCTCGGCGGTGTGTTTTTTATGTGTGTATTATGTATTCCCCAAAGCAACTCTTTACCAACAGCTGTGCTGGTCAACGCTGCCCCCTCTTTACTGATCCTATGTTTTAAATATTCAGTGTGGGTGCAGCAGGTGGATGTTCTGGTTCTGGGACTCTCTTGCAGTGACTGGCATGAATCCACGTTGTCCTCTCAGCGACCTTCACAGTTGTGGTGGCAATTTGACTATTTGGGCATTGATTGATGGAAGGAACCACTTTGATGTATAGGAAGATGAGCACATTTTTAGATTTCCTTAGGTATCAGGGTGTTTCTCAAAGTAACTGATGTTATATGACTTCCTCACTAACAGGGTCACCTAACAAAGAGGTCACAGGAAAGGGGATGTGAGGGGGTTGTAAAACATTGATAAGAGATCCTTGAAAACAGATGTTTCACTCAAGGGGCCTGAGACCTTGTTTAGGGCAATTGTCTTTTAACAGGTCCAATGCACGTGTTTGCTGGACGTCCGAACAAAATCTCAAATGGGCTCAATCCATATTTTGGTCTAATTCTCATTCTCATCTGCATGAGAACAAGTGGGAGAGCTTTAGTCCATGACAATCCAGTTTCCTCACAGCATTTAGCCTATTTGTTTTTCAGCGTGCCATTTTCTCTCTCCACCGCTCCAGCACTAGCTGGGTGGTAGGCACAATGTCGTCTCAAATCAATGCCCAAATATTCACTTATTTGTTTTAATGCCCCACTAACAAATGGAGATCCGTAGTCACTGCTGATTTTGCCTGGGATTCCCCATCTAGGAATAATTTCAGTGATCAAAACTTGAGCTACGGCACCTGTGTCTTGTTTAGATGTGGGGAAAACTTCAACCCATTTAGAAAACATGTCCACTATAACCAAACAATATTTTTTACCTGCACTTGGTGTTAGTTCAGAGAAATCCATCTGTAGGTGATCAAATGGTTTGTCAGGTGGAGGATGTGCAGCTTGTGGAGCCTGCATTCCTCTACCAACGTTGTTTGTAGCACAAATCATGCATGTGTGACAACATTTCTGAGAGTAGCTAGAAAACCCCTTTGTGAACCAATGTTGTGAAATAGCAGCCATCATTGATCCTTTTGAAACATAATCTTTCCCATGCGTTAACTTTGCATAATGGGGAAACAGATACTTTGGCAGACAAGGTTTCTCATCAGGGTCCACCCACACCCCATGTGTGTGTGTGCAACCGCTCTTCCTCCAAAGTGCACGCTCATCCGCTGTTGCTCTAATTTGGAGTTCCTGCAGGTCAACTGTGGGGGTGGTGGGGTCGACCTGTAAGAGAATGTGTGAAGCAGATAGGGGCTGACGAGCAACTGCTTTTGCTGCTGCATCCGCCCTGACATTACCTTGTGATACTGGGTCATTATTAAAAGTGTGAGCATCACATTTACATACAGCAACCTGTTTGGGGAGGAGGACAGCATCAAGCATCTTAGACACTAGAGCATGATGTGCAATTGGTTTGCCTGATGATGTAAGGAATTCTCTGTGTTTCCAAATCGTGCCAAAATCATGTACTACACCAAATGCATATCTACTGTCAGTGTAGATATTCACCCTTTTCCCCTTAGCCAATTAGCATGCTTCAATGAGAGCAGTGAGCTCTGCTGCCTGTGCAGACAGAGAAGCAGGGAGAGGTCGTGCAATCAATGTATCATGTGCTGTAACCACAGAGAAACCAACTTGATTCGCTCCTGTGTCTGAATTGCGAGACGCTGATCCATCCACAAACAGTTCAAAGTCTGGATTCTGCAAAGGTGTTTCCTGTAAATCTGGTCTGGGGGAACAAATTTTGGTTATTGTTACTACAGTTATGTTGTTCACCATCTCCTTCTGTTGGAAGAAGAGTAGCTGGATTTAGAACATTACATCTTTTCACAGTGATGTTAGGCATTTCCAGTAGGACAGCATGATAACGAAGCCAGCGTGCAGCAGACAAATGAGATGTCTTTTGCTCCAACAAAATCATAGACACAGCATGTGGGACCAGCAGGGTGAGTGGGGAGTAACCTACTAAATCCCTGGCTGCCATTACAGCCTTATCTGCAGCAGCTACAGCTCTGAGACAAGTAGGCAGGCCTGCAGCAACAGGATCAAGTTTTGCTGAGAAAAATGCCACAGGTCTCTGTTTGCCCCCATGTTCTTGGAGCAGCACTGAAGTCATGTAGCCCCCCTTTTCGTCAACTGCCTGTGTGAAAGGTCGGTCAGGGTTGGGCAGTCCTAAAGTCGGGGTCGTTTGTAAGGTCAGTTTCAAGTCAGTGAAAGCTTTCTCTGCTTCATCAGTCCATGTCACTTTGCTCTATGCTTGTAAGCCTTGCCCGTGTGCGATTGCGCTAAGGGGCGCCTCGAGGACAGCGTAGTTAGGGATGAATGATCTGCAATATGAGCACATTCCTAGGAATGACATCACTTGTTTCTTTGTGACAGGTTTTGGAATATTTTGAATTGCTGTTACTCTCTTAGGGGAGAGGGATTTGCCCTCTGCTGTGATCACATGCCCTAAAAATGAAACTTGTTCTTTCACAAACTGCAGTTTTTTCAGGCTGGCTTTGTGGCCTTCTGCAGCTAAATGTTTTAAGAGAGCCACAGTATCCTTTTCACACTGTTCCTTAGTTGGAGCACAAATCATTAAATAGTCAACGTATTGCAAAAGTGCACTTCCTGGTGTTACTTCTAATGAGCTTAAGCTCTCTGAAAAATGAAAAATGCATTTGCAAGATCAACAACAGAGAACCATTTACTATCTGGCGGAACTTGAGAAAGGATTGTATAAGGATTTGGAACCGACGGAGCGTGCTGTTGAACTGCAACATTGACAGCTTTCAAATCTTGAACAAATCGCCACTCATCAGGTTGTGATTCATCGTGAACCTTCTTGACCGGAAAAATCGGAGTGCGTACTGGTGAATCCTTGCAAGGAACAATTACACCCGCCCTCAATAGAGAGTTGAAAACTGGTGTAATACCATCGATGGCTTCCTGTCTCAGTGGATATTGTGATTGATGTGGTCTGTAGTCTGATTTTGGTTGGATGACTACAGGTTTCATGTTTTGAATTAAACCCACATCATGATTGCCTTGAGCCCAAAGTGTCGTAGGGACATCTTTTAGAGCTGGGTGTGTTTCTGAAATGTTGTTTGTGTCATGTAAATATGCATGTGCATATTGGGTGTCTTTGTGTGTGTCTGGTATCAGTTGAACAGTTCTGAGTGTGTGAACAACAGATGTAAATCGTTTTCTATACACTTTCAAAAATGGATTATACTGAACCTCAGGATCTGATGTCTTTTCCCAGACGTCAGCATTGACACATTTTTTTATCCACGGTCCCAAGTCTTGCCATTCATCATTTTTGTGTTTTGACAGTGAGACATGTGGGTGTGAATCAGGAAGGTCATAAAAAGAAGCAGCCTCAGAACATCTGTGAAGGAACTGAGAGGGTGACTTGTTTTCTGGTTTGCGTAAAATTACAGAAACAGCACATCTATGTTCATTCCAGAACATGCAACCTAGTATCAACGTCTCTTTCACACAACTTTCTCTGAACCATCTTTTCTCAAACCTTAATCTTTCCCTTCATGTATGTGTGCAGTGCAGTGTAAATCTTCTGGATGCATATACGTGGTGTCTGTTCCTAGTGTGGCTAAATGTGCCTTATCCACTAGATCAGTGTTGATTGATGTGACAGCGGATGAACAGAGCTTCCATTCATACGCATATATCAGTGAAGCAGCATTATACTTAATGCATGTGTAAATCTGTGGTGGATCCTGATCAGCTGTTCGGACCACTACGACTCCTAATGGGGTTGAAATGAGAGAAATTCCCATAAACCACATTACATCTCTCCCCATCAAATTAATTGGACAACATGAGGATAGCAAAAATGAACACTTGAATTTTCCTGTGCTGCTATCACTACATATTAAGGGAGTCATGAATTTTTCAACCACGGTGTTTCCTGAAGCACCCACAGATCTAACAAATCGTCCACTCATTTCAGGAGGTGTTTCAAACATATCACTCTTGATGACTGAATGTGTTGCTCCTGAATCTACAAGGAATGTAATCTCTTTCCCTAGCACTGTGAGTGTGTGTGATGGCATATGGGCATAAGCATCTGATTGATACTTAACATATGTTTCTGTCAGTAATTTGTCTTTCTTTTCTAACAAATCAATTACTTCTGTGATTAATGTTTGTGTTGATAGATAGATAGATAGATAGATTACTTTATTCATCCCCGAAGGGAAATTAAGTTGTCATAGCAGCCGGTATATTTGAATACAATAAAATACAATAGAATAGAATAAAATAAAAAATATTGAGGTAGAAAGAATAAAAAAACAGAAGCACAAGATAAAATAAAATAGGTAGATAAGGTGCAGTGGCAAGATGATGGTAATAGTACTGATGATATGATGGCAATGTTGTTGTTAGACAGTATATAAGAATAGTACAGTATATAAAGTATATAATATAACATAATATGTATTTATATATGATAGTAATTATACCAATATAAAAGCAGTATATAGTAATAATGGCAGCAACAGTATATATAGCAATAATAGCGATAGTGATATAATAATAGTAATTATAACATGTATAAATATGTGTATATAGACATATGTATACAAAGTAAATACAGAGAGTATGATATAATATATAATATATAGTAGAGGTATGAATATGAATATAAGTATTTGACTATATAATAGGTAATATAATATACTATGAGTGTAAGAATATGTAGACAGAGAGTGCAAAAGACAATATTATTGTATAAAATGATATATAATATCAATATGAATATAATATCAATATGTGTGGTGCATTTACCCTTCTCATGTGTGATGTGTTCCTCACGGTCTCGTTCTGTGTCCAAAGATGCTGGTTCCGCCCTCTCCTCCATCCCCGCCTCGGTTCAATCAGCCTTGTAAAATTGCTGTTTCCTCGGACATTCTTTTGCCCAATGTCCCTTCTCTCCACAGTGAAAACCAATGTCCAGCTCATAGCTCCGGATACGTTCTCCCCTTCTTCCTTGAAATCCTCCTCTCTTCTGTCCGCGCCCTCGGCCTCTGGAGTACCCGCGAGGTCTATCTCTGAACATGGTCAGTGTGGCGCTATGCAGATCAGTCTCTCTTTTGTCTTTCTTCCTCTTGTCTCCATCTCTGATTAGCTTCTCAGCATGCACTGCATGTGATTCTATCAAGCTGAGTTTTCCAGAGTCCCACTGAATACATGTGCGTTTAAACAGGCTGGCAACATCAAGTCGTAGTACGTTGATGAAACTATTTCTCAGGTGGGCTTCCCATGGTGTTATTTCTGCTGCGTTTACATCAGGAGAGTGTTGTGAGCTTCGGTCAAGCGAGTCAAGTAGTTATGAACTGACTCATCTTCTTCTTGTTTACACGCTGAAATCTTTGTCGTGTCCATTCGCACTGGGAATGCAGCTTCAATGCGTCCACACAGATTATTAATGGCATTCATGTATCCAGCATTTGCGGCATTATTCCAGTCTGGATGTACCATTCTAAGGTCTTCTTGTGGATATCCACCTGCTATTTTCGCCCATCCATTACCCATTTTAGCCATGAGCAATCGTCTCAGTTCAAAGTTTGCAGAATTCTCTGCAGAAGACAAGCAGCTCCTCTGCAAACTTCACTCCCCCTGCATTTGATGGGGAGGGGAGGTGATTCATTGCTGCTTGAATGTCGCTGGTTGTCCACGGCCTGTGCACAAGTATGGCAAGTCCATCTGGTCCTGCCACTTCAACCATCGGGAGGCACAAAACATTGTGGGCCGGATCCAGTCCCGGTCCGTATTGCTTGCCTTGTCTGGTGTGAGGTGGAGAAAGGCTTTGCGGGTCTGGAATATGATATCAGGGCCTTCTGCCTGTAGAATAGCCGCATGTGGTGGGGCTTGGGGTTGGTCTGGTTGTCGTCTTCTTGGCGGGGCAGAGTCGAGGTCGGAAACCTGCATTTTGACACACTGAGACACTTGTGAGGAGTTATCTGTCCCTGCCAGTGTTTGTTTTTTGTCCCTAGGTTGCGCTTCTTCTATCCACATTCCCTATCCCTTCCAATCTGCCTGAAATGTATGTTTTCTTTTCCTGGCTTGATGGATTTTTTCTTTCTCCTCCAGCTTCAGTCTCAGCTGTTTTAGTTGTGTTATACTAAAACTCCCCCCTTCTGGAAACCAACATTCATTCATCCAAACTTTTACCTGGCTTAGTGCTGTGTCACCAGAGTTCCTTCGCATGAAATTCATATTAGGACTACTCAGAGCAGTTCCATTATCCAAATCTTTACATTTTTCTTTACTGTTACTTTTACCCATTTTTGTTTTGTTTTGTTTTTGTTAAGTTTTAGTTTTCTTAAATCTTTAATCAATCTCCAAAACGCTTTTGTAAGGAGCAAATAAGAAACTCAATATATAAATATCCTCTATGGTAAGCTGTTGCGTATGCGCTTCGCCGACCGGATACTGAAAACTATCAAACAGGCGGGAGTGGAACATTTCATGGACGTTAACCGACTGACCAGCACCTGCAGTGGAACTCTCACCTGCTCGTTTGGCATCCTTGATATTAAGGTGAGTAATTCAGATATATGAATTTATTCAGTTAAATAGGGTGAGTAATAAAAAGGAGTGAATCGACATTTGTGAGACACATCTCAGTTAGTGCCTATTGTTTCTCACAGTTAGCGCTAGCTTAACTTTGCTATGGCTAGGTTTTACTTATGTGCGTGTGTTCAACAGAAGTGAGTCCGGGGGATGCCAGGATGTAGTCGCAGTCACGGTAACCGGTTGTGATTAGAGTGGTGAAGTTACTGTAAGTCATGTTCAGTGTCCAGAGAAGCTTTGTTGGAAGTTTATTAAAATTCAAATGTCCATTTTCTTCTTCATGATTCAAGGACCCTGGTGTTTCCTTACCTTGAAAATAGTGAAAATAATAATCATTTATTTTCACTCTCGTTCTATAAATTCACCTCGTACACTTTTATTTGACAGTTTTTTTATTTTACATCGTCACATTTAGCTTCAGTAAAGAAAAGCTCCAGTCACTGGGCTACCTTGAGGATGATGAATAAGAATATGACAGTATTATGGTGATTCTAATGTACTGTGTGTGTATTTATGTATTTGTATGTTTTTCTACCATCCACCTGCAGATGAAAACTAGCCTGCATCATTAAATCTGACCCATTATATGATGGACTCCACTTCACTTGTTAATTAAAGTGCATTTTCCTTTTGAATTCATAAATATGAACATGCAGAAGTTTGTGCGGGTGAAGCTGCTGAAGTGAAGTTAATCAAACCGCTGCAGCGAACAGACACAAAGATGAACATTGTATTTCATCAATTAAAGATAACATAGACAAATTAAACAGTAATTAAGTGTTTAAAACAAATCGTAGAGACAAAGGTGAGAGTATCAGTAACACACAGCATGGAACATGGTTAAGTTCAAATTTCCATTTTGTTTTGTATTATCATCATTGGTGAGGATAAGGAAACTACAAGAATGAAATCTTTTACTCCCCATCTCACTGTAGTCATCAATAGTTAATTCATATATATATAACTGTTTTTCAAAAGATTACCTACCCCCCCTTGTTAACTACAGGTCAGAAATATGTTTAACATCTAACAATAAATATATAGAAAATAATATCAGTGATACTTGTGATTGTGTTTAATTAATCAAATTATAACTCTTGGCCTGTTTGTGGATGAAACATGGAGAACGTCGAGTGCAGACTGCAGAGAGCATGTGAAGAGCTCTGATCTCTCTCCAGTAAGAAGGCCTCACACAGGTTCTTCAACACCAGATTACAAGGTGGTTTATGCTTTGAAGATCTATTCTTACAAAGTGGACACAATTTGTCTTCTTTGTCTTTCCACCAGCTCTTCACACAGCCTTTACAGAAGCTGTGGCTACATGACAGAACAACAGGATCTCTGAAGACATCATGGCAGACGGGACAGCAGAGATCCTCTTCTAATCTGGAAGCCATTGAGTCTCCAGGTGAAGCTGAAAACAGACAGTCAGTCAGTCACAACTCCATGAACTTCACTGAGGTTCACTTCCACTCTGAGTCGAGGTGTTTGTTAAACTCACGGTCAGTGTGGGGAGCGTCGGCAGGTTGTAGTTTGACTCTTCTCTCCTGTAGCTGGACTCACTCAGGACGTTTGGTCTGGTTTGGTTTAGTTTGGTTTGGAAGGTGAATGTGATCGTCTGGTTTTCAGCCTGCGTCTCTTCAGGGAGGAACAGATGCTTCCTGGTTTCCTTGGTCTGTCAGGACACGATTGTAAAACGTAATTCAAGCCTTTGATTTGATAACTGGTCAAAAGTCTTTTGTCAGCAACAAGCTCACACAGACAAGAGACTTGGTTGTAAAATAGCTGCTTGAATATGTTTGTGATCTGCTCTTTGTTCAAAGTTCAGAGTTCGATCTGCTAGAGAGTGAAAGTTAAATACTAAAAGGAAGTGCAGTTTGCTCATTAATTTGTGGTTGAGTGAAGTAAAAAAGTATGACATCAAATGATTGTACATTTTGTTGTGATTATTTTACCTTAAGTGTTACACCATTATATGGAGTGACTTCGGGCATTCACAAAAAATATTTAATATTAAGAAGCATTGGATTATTTACATTATTAACATATCCATACTCCATATTGAATACAAGTATATCACAACTACCCTAATCTGTACTAAAATGGACTTATTTTGAAAGTAAGCATACACACACTGTCTTAGAACAGACTTTGCTAAGAGGGATCAGAAATTCACTGAGCCTAATGTAAGCAGTTATTTACCTCCATCATCTTTCAAAACATTATTTTTCATAATTATGAAGCAAATCCTACCTGGCCCTGAAACCATTCACTGTTAAGCAAAGTTGTAGCATTTAAAAAGCATCTTATTCATGTAGTTTACCTGAGGTTGAAGCGATGATGTCGTGTTTCTCTCAGCAGGGTGTTGGTCCTGTCCTCTCTGCCTCCACCTGACGGAGGTGAAACTGCATCCAAGACAACTGAACTCCCCGGACACATTACATTTCCAAGGGGACCAGTATTCTTCCACATGAGCGAACACTTAGTAGCAAGTGACTTACACGAGCGAATTGTGCAGCCAGACAAAGGGTAGGAAACCTCCTCTGTGTGCACATTTTTCTTTGGCTATTAAGTTTGTACACTTTTAAAATATTTGACATAAAATTTGTAGTTTGACAGAAAGTTAAGGCAAATAACAGGAGGTCAGTGGTAGTTGTGTTTACTGAGGTCTTTAAAAGTTGTGAAATGAGGAAAGACATCAAACAGAAAAATGACGAAGGTGAGGGTGCTCAGCAGAGAAACAACAGCAGCAGAGCTCCCTACTGACACATAGCAGTACTGCTCCGGTCTCATCTGGATTTTAAAAAGTGTTTAAAGCTGAGTGTGCTCAATATGAAGTCCGGAAACTGTTCAAACTATTATTAATAATAAAGAAAACATCTAACAAGTACCTCAAAGTAAAAATTTGGATTATGGCCAAAAGGGCCACCAAATGCAAAATAGCAGGATTCCTGTTGCGTTTTTCAAAGTGCACCTTCAGACTTTTAGTTTTTCTGGTCATAATACAATTCTGTATCGATTTTTTGAATTTGAGCATGCTAAAGCCCTCAAAAAGCCAACTCATTTGTCTCCTACTTTTCGGTGCTTGGGCCCTAATTAATATCAAATAATAACTTTAGTTAACATTAAAGCTACCTCGGCCCACCAGCCTTCAAAGGAAGGAAAAGAGCCAATTTATTGATTAAATGTCATGAAATTATTAACTAAAAATTTGGAACTTTGATGAATAATTAAATGATTAACTTTAACCAAAATAATCAAGTCAGTAGTTAGCAAAGATGAAGGATATGGAGTTCAGAGGTTGGCAAACTTCACACTTATGCAACATTAATGAAGACAACATTTGTGCTTAAGAAAAACATTTATTATGAAAATAATAAAAATATAATCACACAAACTAACTAAGTGAACTTACTATATACATATGAATGTGAGTATACGTGTGTGTGTGTGTGCGTGTGTGTGTGTGTGAGTGAGTGACAAAGTGTGGTTTCAAAATGGCAGCTGGCCACTATGAAGACAAAAGACCCCCTGGAGTGTTGGGATCATGGGGCTGAGATCACATGTGTGTGTTTGTGGAGAGGAGTGTGTGAGGTGTTGGTGCCGGCTCAGAGGAAGTAGTTAGTTGCATGTAAAGAAAGATTCTGATTTGTTAGGATTTCAAATTTTTAACTATAGTCTGTGCTGACAGAATCATTTCAAATTATATTTGTACTCTTAACAATAAAGATATGAGTAGTTTTAGCTAGATATTATGCTTTGTACAAATGATTTAATAATAACATTTTCCTTCCTAGGGTTTAATCTACAAATTAAGAATGAATGTTTCACTATAGTTCTCATTTCTATTAAAGCGTAACTCCCTCAGATTCATTAAACTCACATAGAATTCTAGCATCTGTCTGATAAGTTCTGGAGGTCGAATAGAGTGACTTTGTTGACTTAATTTTGGGACATTGTTTGGGTTAAGTTGTTCCTAATGTTTACACAGTCAGGACATGTTTTGATGAAGCAGAAACACAATAATATTTTCTCCAATCACAAAACCATGGCACTCACTCTTTGCAATAAAGGCAGGAGGGGAGGTAGGAGCAGTTTGAGTCAGGTATAAGACCTTATACAAATCATGAATAATAAACCTTTCTCTTATCATATTTAATATTTGGATTTAGCTAGAAATGGGAGTGCGTCAAATTGTTGGCCAGTCTCACAGCTGTCTTGATAAGAGAGTCTAGAGAGAGTTTGTTATGGTTAATTTGGTGTGGTCGAGATGGCTGGAGCATGACATTTTTTCTACTCAAGGCTAGGTTATGAGCCAACATCAGACTGGCTGGATAGAGTTGTCTAGCAACCGGCAGAGTAGCATAGGAGCATGACGGACAGCTGCTTCTATGTTACTTCCTGGATTCGGTGACAAGAGGCGTGGGACTGCAGCTGGACCAATAAGGGAGATCCAAAGTGATTTGCGGTGGCACCCCTCCAATATTTTATAACCAATCACATCAAATCTACTGTTATAATTATATCAAACCCCTCCTGTTCGGGGCCATTGTTAACTTCCTACTGCTAACCTAATTAGCATAGGCTGTGATAATTGTCCATAGCTATGAATAACTCTTCATTGTATCTTTAAATAAAACACTTGATTGAACCAAAACCTTGGATCGGCTTCGCTCATATTTAAGGATAAACAAACACGCCTGACAGATTCTACGAAGAGCATCACAGAAATAACATTAGCTTTCAAATAACCAATTACCAAATATCACAACACAAATCGAATTTATAAAACATCACATGTCCACAATTCAACAGTCCTTGTGCATAATTAGCCCAGTTATGTTACCAGGTCATGAAAAGGGGGAAAGGTCCTTTTTGAGGTGCTGTTTAAAGTCCAGTGAACTGGTCTTGCTGGTTGTGGCTCCTGTTGTTGTGCATCTGCTGGTCAGACTTTGTGTCGTGGCCAGTTGCTTGTGCTGCAGTTCTTAGGCAGGCTCTTGTGTCGCTGCCTTCTGGAAGGTTTCAGCAGTCTGCTTCAGGCGGGCCTGCTTGGAGGTCCAAAGAGCTGCAGCAGGGAGAGGAACCTCCTCCTCCTGCAGAGGTCAGTAGAAAAGAGGAGGAACTGGGCTTTTATTGTCCTGGTGACCACATGGGTCGGGGGGCACACAGTGACCACTAGGGGTTGAAAGCTGTGTCCAGGGGCAGGTTCACACCGAGGTGAGAAGTGGAAGCAACCTGGGACACTGAGTTCTGGAAGCTCATCTTTGTCTCCAGAACAAAGAAGACATGTGGTCTCAGGCTTTGTCTTCACATGTCGGCCCAACTATTGTACACAACTATTAACTCCCAACATTTAAATAAGTAATAACTCATGAATAAAAGTTTATATATATATCTCAATCTAAAAACTTGAAACTATCTGAGTGTTAAATCCAGATAATGTTATATTTACATTTCAACTTAAAATAGGTCAGAACTCTGTTTCTGTTTCATAGTTTTTATTATTTTGATCACGATATTAAAACCACATCACTAGGCTGCTGTTGAATAAACACTTTTATAGACAGAATAATTTGGCTTCATCACATCAAACAGACAAATGTTCATATTTGTTGGATTATTTCATATATGAACAGACTTTATGTGATTGAACATGAATCATGTCACATGTGTGAGTTTAAATAAAGGTTGTTGAATGTGAACAATGATCAGCTGTTATTGATAAATGTGTTTTTATGTGGATCTTCATCAGTTTGCTCGACTTCATGGACCCACACAAAATCTAAATGATGGAAAACATTTTCCATGAAAATAAAAAACAAAACAAAGATAAAGATCAGAAAATAATCAAATCTTTTTACACAGGTGGAAATTGACATGAAAATGAGTGAGAAGTAAAAGGAGAAATGACAAAGATCTAGAATAACGAGTTTAACATTTAAATTCAGCAGATTTCTCTTGAAGAAATAAACAAGATGAATAAAATCTTTATCTCTAACGGCTCTGATCCAACGTCACAGACACATTCACAGGTAACAGCTTCAAGGGATCTCTAATGCCAAAGAATGGAAACATCTTCTGAGTGAAAGTGTGCGTGAAGGTGTGAATGTGTTTGTTAGTATCAGGATGAGAGAACAACAGTTCTCCTCTGTTCCAGTCCAGTTTCACTCTGATCCTCTGGATCTTCTGCACAGAGAGAACTGATGATGATGATGGTGACACTGCTGAGTATTTACCTTCATAGAACCCTATTCTCCATGTTCCAGACAGTTTGTTTCCCTTCCTCTGTTCAGACTCTGCTGACACACCCAGCGTCCAGTGTGTACTGTCTCCAACCAGGACGACCCAGCTGTGAGTCCCTGAGTTGAAACCCTCAGATCCCAGGACTGAGACCTGTTTATCAAACCTCTCTGGATTGTCAGGAAGCTTCTGTCTCTCTCCTCGTTTCAAACTGGTCAGATCTTCAGACAGGACGAGTGCTGGATGAGCAGAGTTTGGGTCCAGAACCACAGGATTGTAGGAGACCATGTCCTTCATGTTATTCCAGATGTTGAAGCTCAGCTTGCCCTGATGTTTGACCTTGTCTATCAGAGCTCCTGAAGCCAGCTGTGGATCATCCAGCAGGGGGCGCTGCTGGACTCGTTCCACTGCAGCCTTGTAGTTGAGCAGGAACGAGACGTCTACAGCTCTCAGCTCGTCCTCTGTGGTTCTGATTGTGTCTGAAAGAGCCGTTATGTCTCTGCTCAGAGACTCAATCTTCTCCTTCATCATCTGACTCTTCTGCTCCTCTTCCTCCCTCAGTGCAGCCATCCTGGCCTCCTCCTCCTCCTCCAGAAACCGACGAAGCTTTTTAAACTGCTCCTTGATCTGCGTCTCTGTGAGTCCGGCCTGGACCTTAATGTGTTCTGCTGTTTGTTCAAACTCTACTTTAATACGTTCAAAACTCTGTAACTTCTTCTTCAAGGGCTCCAGAGTTTCCTGAAGCTGCTTCTTGTGTTGTTGTGCAGCTTCATCGATGGGTCTGAATCTGTGGTCGGTGTGTTTTTCTGAATCTCTGCAGATGACACACACTGGCTGCTGATGGTCCAGACAGAAGAGTCTGAGTTTCTTTGAGTGCAGACTGCAGAGAGCATGTGAAGAGCTCTGATCTCTCTCCTGTAAGAAGGTCTCACACAGGTTCTTTAACACCAGGTTACAAGGTGGTTTACGCATTGAAGATCTTCTCTTACAAAGTGGACACAATTTTTCTTCTTTGTCTTTCCACCAGCTCATCACACAGTCTTTACAGAAGCTGTGGCTACATGACAGAACAACAGGATCTCTGAAGACATCATGGCAGACGGCACAGCAGAGATCTTCTTCTGATCTGGAAGCCATTGAGTCTCCAGGTGAAGCTGAAAACAGAAAGTCAGTCAGTCACAGCTCCATGAACTTCACTGAGGTTTACTTCCTCTCTGAGTCCAGGTGTTTCTTAAACTCACCGTCAGTGTGTGGAGCGTCGGCAGGTTGTAGTTTGACTCTTCTCTCCTGTAGCTGGACTCACTCAGGACGGTTGTTCTGGTTTGGTTTAGTTTGGTTTGGAAGGTGAATGTGATCGTCTGGTTTTCAGCCTGCGTCTCTTCAGGGGGGAACAGATGCTTCCTGGTTTCTCAGGTGTGTCAGGACACGTTTGTAAAAAGTAATTCAAGCCTTTGATTTGATAACTGGTCAAAAGTCATTTGGCAGCAACAAGCTCACACCGACAAGAGACTTGGTTGTAAAATAGATGCTTGAATATGTTTTTGATCTGCTCAGTGTTCAAAGTTCAGAGGGCGTTCTGCTACAGTAAAGATAAGTTATGGTAAAATATTAACTTTGTCAAGAAGAGGTGTGTGTTAGATCCTATAGACAAAAGTCCGGAAGTGCAGGGGTGGGGAGAGAGAGTGTGTGACGTAACTGCAGAGCTGAAGTCGAATTAAAGAGACAGAAGCAAAATGCAAACAAATGGAAACAATGTCAGAAAATGAAAAGATGGATTTATAAATTCAAATCAGCTCAAGTTTTCTCATTAATTTGTGTGTGAGTGAAGTAAAAAGTATGACATCATCAAATGATGTACATAAGTGTGACACCATTATATGGTGTGACTTTGGGCATTAAAGGGACTCTTACCTTTGTTGCATTTGAGAATTACAGCATTCAAATCATCCCGCCTTCCTCCAATGCCCCACCCCCTCGTTCCCATCCGCGGTGTTTTTTTGAAGAAACTTTATTTACAAGCAGACTTACAATCTACTGCCTCCGCGCACGCACGTGAGTTTTTGTTTACCAAAGCAATGGATTCGGTAAGTTATATACATTTACATTCACATGCCTTGACGCGGGCCCGAATGCGCCACAAGAAGCATACGGAAAACCTGCATGTCCATGCAGCAAACAGACAGGTCTGTCGGCCAATAAGGTCCTTCGGTCCGAAGAATTTTATTGGTTGAAGTTTTCACTTAATATTATGAGAGTGAAATAATTGTTTGTTTTTACTCCTGATGGGTCTGTCTTGCATTTTAGAGTGTCATTACCTTATTAATACCAATTTAACCTTATCCAAAAAAAGTGTAAAAATGCAACAAAGGTAAGAGTCCCTTTAAATAAATGTGGCTATCAGAAACATATTTAATATTAATTTTTAATAATAACATTAGATTACATTAAAGCTACCTCGGGCCACCAGCCTTCAAAGGAAGGAAAAGAGAATATTTAGGGCCCGTGCACCTCCGGTGGGAGGCCCTATTGAAATTGTAAGGATTATTCTGAGCCTAGTGAATGGGCTTTTTGAGGGCTTTCCCATGTTCAAAAATGTTTTAAACTTTGCAGTAAGTTAGAAATGTGTGAAAATGTATGTATTCTGGAGTATTTGGAAATAGGCGTGGCAAAATAGCTCAACAGCGCCACCTACAGATAAGCCCCTCATTTAGAATTCACCGATCCTCACGAAAAAAAAGACGCTTGCGTATCATGACCAGACGCACAAAAAAGTCTATTAGTGCATTATGAAAAACGCAACAGGAAGCCCGCCAATTATGGATTTAGTGGCCATTTTGGCCGTATTCCATATTTTTACTTTGATGTACTTGTCATAGAGCTTTCATCGGATCAACTTAAAATATAGACGAGTGTGATCACAACAAGATGGAGTACTAAAGTTTTCAAAAGATCAACTTTTCGTCAGAGCTTGAGACCGTGGCCTGGCGTCAAAGTTTGATTAAACGCCATCAAAACACGAGCATCTGTATCTCTATCTGTCAATCTATCTGCAGCAGGAAATGTCTTATTTTTGGTACGTCTTACACTTGGAAGTATTCCTCCTCATCCACTTTGAGAAACCATGTGAAACTATGTCAAATGGGTCTCAAGACATTGATAATGAAGATATAAGATTACTGTGACTTTTCGTCAAACACCATATTAATGGCGTGGCATCAAAGTTTATCAACACGCCATGACACACGATATCGCTGTAACTTCCATGTCCATGGGTCCATCTCCCTCAATTTACATGTGTGTATCAACAGCCCCCCTTGTAGACTGTCAGATGTTTTTTAGGAATGGGCGTGGCAAAATAACTGACTAGCGCCCCCTAAAGGGTAGCCCCGGCACTACGATTGGCCTACATCTACAAAAATCTATAGGGGGGTACGTCTTGTCATGACAAAGAAATAAGTCTCTTGGATAGATATGCTAGAGTAAACAGGAAGCCCGCCATTTTGGATTTAGTTGCCATTTTGGCCATATTCTGCATATTAACTTTGATGTACTTGTAGTAGGGCTTTCATCGGATCAACTTAAAATTTAGACGAGTGTCATCGCAACAAGATGGAGTATTAAAGTTATTAAAAGATCAACTTTTCGTCAGAGCGTGTGACCGTGGCCTGGCGTCAAAATTTGATTAAACGCAATCAAAACACGAGCATCTGTATCTAGTATTATAGTTTAGTTTTTTGTTATTTTGAATACATTTTATGGTTTTTCTCTTATGTTCCTAAAGACTTACATTAATATGAAATCTGTAAAAAAAATCTTCTCAGAGTTCAATTCAATAAAAGGTTAAGTACACTTTAAAAAAGAAAATAGTGTTTTGCACAAATGAAGCCAGCAGCAGTTAAAGTGCTGTAGAGGCGCTAACAGGGGTTTCCAGTCTTTGTGCTAAGCTAACAGACTGTGGATTGGTGTATTTTCTCAAAGTTGGGAACTGATTCTACAACATGAATGCTCATGGTACATTCAGTTAATCTAAGATGTTTTACCTTTAAAACACTGTAAACATTTACAGTGAGCAGTGAAGGATTCCTACAGTGTTTTTAGAGATTATTTAAATGTATTTATGTTTAGTTGTTAGGGCCAGAGCACCGACGGTGGAAGGCCCTATTGTATTTCGAAGGATTTGTATTCCTATGGAGCCAGAACAGTCTCAAAAGGAATAAATGCACACAGAAATGAATACATGCGCAAAAAAGATCCGCAAATGTATTTGGGGAATTATATATGTGACTCAAAACACAAATACTTTTTCAATGCACACACAAATATGTTTCATTCCATATATAAATAAAAAAAATTCACATGTAAAACACAAGATTCATAAACATTTTCTAAGAGGGGATCATCTGTAGCCAATCAGAGGTCTCACTCCTTTACAGCCAATCACGTGAGGGAGTGGGCGGGCTAAAAACCTCCAGGCTGCCTGCCCGCGTTTTAATGACGTTGTGTGGAGGCACTCACGTGATTGGCTGTAAAGGAGTGAGACATCTGATGGCAAATACATCTGTGCGTTTGCGTTTGATAAAAGCTTCTGCCAGGTCTAAAGTCTCTTTCTGAAGGAACTTGTGGAGTCCTTCAGTTACAGACAGAAGTGTCTGTAACATCAGTAGTGAATAGACTGTTGAGAACTTGTAGAGCTTTGCTTTGAGACCAACAGCTATGGGGGATCCAATGGCAGAGCGACACTCAAAAATGGCAAGTAATGTCTCAAGAATTGCATTGATTGATCGCAGCTGGCATGCCCAGCGAGTGTTTGAAAGTTGTACAAGCTCAACTGCTGTCAAGCCAAGCTTGGACTGAGCCTCTTGGAACTTGTGATGATTGACTAGGGAGGTGCTGAAAAAAGAATAGACACACTCCGACAAGTTGAAAAGTTCCACAGCCTCTGAAACAGCCCTGCAAGTATGGCACAAAACTAGGTTTAGCTCATGAGCATAACAATGCACATATATAGCCTCAGGATGGAGCCTTCTAAAATGTACCTGCACACCTCCAGTGGACCCACTCATAACAGCTGCACCATCATATGTCTGTGCTACACACTTAAGCTCTGCAAGACCATTGTTCTGGATCTGCTGCTGCAGCTCGTTTGCAATGGACTGGGCATCGAATGACATTATCTCTGTAAGTGCTAGAAAACATTCCTTCACCGCCCCCTCTGACACGTACCTAACACAAACAGCCAGCTGCTCTGACCGTGCATCCCTTGCCTCATCTGCCATAATGGCATACATTTTGGACTTTGTCATCTCAGATACACTGACACTGGTAACTTCTTGAGCACAACACTCAATCATCTCATTCTGAGATGTTGGCGAGCTATAGGTAGCATTTGAGGGAGGGTTATATTTTTGAAGGAAAGGATCAAACTCCTTCAAAAGTTCCATGCAAGCAAGAAAGTTGCCTCTGTTTGTGCTGTCTTGGCCTTCATCACTGCCACGGAAAGGGAGTCCCTGTCGCCCTAACATGGAGGTGACTGCAACAACTCTCTTCTAGTATCTCACTTGCATGTGCAGATGCTATCATCTGTGCAACGTTTCCCTGTCGGCTAGTTGCCTGGTAGCTTTGCCATGCAACAACACTATCCCTATGTGTTTGTGCCATCTCGTGCTTGCCAAAGATAAACAATGCTTTCTTCCAGTTCTTGCAACAACTACTGACCAAAGCATCATGTGTGATGTTTTTGCCAAAAAATCTACATGCAAAGCAGAAAGCTGCATTATGGTTGACTGAATATTCCAACCAACTGTGCTTCTCAAACCAGCTGTGGTGAAATGACCTGATCTGAGCACCAAAGCTGTCCTGTGGGTAGCTCTTCAGCTTAACCTGTCTGGGCCCTGTGTCTTTTTCACCTAAATCATTATTTGTTGATGCAGCTGCTTGGTCTGTCGAAAGTGTGAAGAGGGCACTCTCCACCATCAACCCCCGAAGGCAACAGGCCCAGACAACATTCCAGGCCGCGTACTGAGGGAATGTGCAGGGGAGCTTAAGGATA
Source organism: Limanda limanda (assembly GCF_963576545.1). Classification (NCBI taxonomy): domain Eukaryota; kingdom Metazoa; phylum Chordata; class Actinopteri; order Pleuronectiformes; family Pleuronectidae; genus Limanda; species Limanda limanda. Next base: position 25,143,876 of record NC_083647.1, on the reverse strand, counting down.
TCTTCACGAATATCTTCAACACTTCTCTGAGTCAAGCTGCTGTTCCATCACATTTCAAGACCTCCATCATCATACCTGTGCCAAAGAAACCGGCTCCATCCTGCTTCAATGACTATCGCCCTGTGGCACTGACCCCCATCATTATGAAGTGCTTTAAACGGCTAGTCATGTCTCACATCAAGTCCATCCTCCCCCCCACCCTGGACCCTTTTCAGTTTGCGTACCGGGCAAAACGCTCCACAGAGGAAGAAATCTGCTCTGCTCTCCACTCAGCCCTCACCCACCTGGAAAAAGCAGACTCACACGTGAGAATGCTTTTCATAGACTTCAGCTCAGCATTTAACGCAATAATCCCACAACAACTCATCTGCAAACTGGACCAGCTGGGGCTCAACACCTCCCTTTGCAATTGGATTCTGGACTTCCTCAGTGAAAGGCAACAAGCAGTCCGAGTCGGCAACAACACCTCGAGCAGCATCACAATCAGCACAGGGGCCCCACAAGGCTGTGTGCTCAGTCCCCTGCTCTTCACCCTGCTGACTCACGACTGCACACCAACCTACAGCACCAATCACATGGTGAAGTTTGCGGATGACACTACTCTGGTGGGTCTCATCACCAAGAACGACGAGACCTACTACAGGGAGGAGGTCAACCTTTTGACCAAGTGGTGCAGAGACAACAACCTCATGCTAAATGTCACCAAAACAAAGGAGTTTGTGGTTGATTTCAGAAAAAGCCACACTAAGCACCCCCCACTGACCATCGATGGTGCTACTGTGGAGAGAGTGACCAGCACCAAATTCCTGGGGGTGCACATCAGTGAGGACCTCTCCTGGGCCACCAACTCTGCATCACTGGCAAAGAAAGCCCAGCAGCGCCTCTACTTCCTCCGTGAGCTCAAGAGAGCTAAAGCTGCCAAACCCATCCTAATCACTTTCTACCGGGGCACTATTGAAACCATCCTGTCCAGCTGCATCACGGTGTGGGGCAGTAGCTGCACCGAATACAGCAGGAAGGCACTACAATGCATAATAAACACAGCTGCTAAAATCATTGGTTCCCCACTCCCTTCTCTACAAGACACTTGTAGCAGCTTCATTCACCAAGCTGTCAGGAAGCTGAACTCTCTCCGCTGAAATCCCCCTCCCCCCCTCCTCAAATCACTCAGGACTCTGAAACAAACAAAATGTCTTTTGCACTTTTATCACTTTTATCACTTTAGTACGTCTACACTTTACTTTACATAAAACCTATGCTGCTATACGTACTGTACTTGAATCTGTTTACTTAGAATTAGGAATGTCTTGTTGTCTTATCCGTTGTGCCCCCTGCACTTTATGTTTCACTGTGGGAAAGTGGGAAACGATATATCGATTTCTTTGTATGTCTGTACATGTAAAAGAAATTGACAAATAAAGCTACTATACTATACTCTTCCTGTCTCTGACTTGAACAGCTTTCCTTTTCTGCCTCAGCGTCTCCTTCTGCATGAACCTTTAAGAAAAGTTCAAACATTGAAACATTATTTGATCGAAATCCTGAATCCAATTGCATGACATGAAAATTTCATGAAATAATCTAGTTTAGGCTATCCCTTGGAGTAGCCTGAGCCTGACAACAAATGCCTATACATTTCTACCACAGTAAAAGAAAATAAAAAAACTCCACTCGTTTCCTTCTAGACCTGTAGACCACTAACCTCCATCACACCGGCTCTGTCAGTCTCCTGCTTCTCTCTCTCATCTGACTGGGCGGAGATGTCCCCTCTGCTAAACAATCTTCTTAAATCAGAGGTCTTCAACGTTTTTCAGGCCAAGGACCCCCCAACAGGTGGAGAGATGGAGCAGGGACCCCCTACTATATATATTGCATAAAATTGTGTTTTATATTAAACTGGACCTAGTGCCATGTTCAACATAACTACCCTGATATTGTGCATTCAATACTAAGCTATTCAAATAATGCACGGGTTCATATATTCATGTTTTTAATGTATTCATGTGCAAGGTACAGGGTGGCCATGCCACTGCCATTTATAAACATACAGTGGGTACGGAAAGTATTCAGACCCCTTTAAATTTCTCACTCTGTTTCATTGCAGCCATTTGCTAAAATCTAAAAAAGTTCATTTTATTTCTCATCAATGTACACTTAGCACCCCATCTGGACAGAAAAAAAACAGAAATGTAGAAATTTTTGCAAATTTATTAAAAAAGAAAAACTGAAATATCACATGGTCATAAGTATTCAGACCCTTTGCTCAGTATTGAGTAGAAGCACCCTTTTGAGCTAGTACAGCCATGAGTCTTCTTGGGAATGATGCAAGAAGTTTTTCACACCTGGATTTGGGGATCCTCTGCCATTCTTCCTTGCAGATCCTCTCCAGTTACGTCAGGTTGGATGGTGAACGTTGGTGGACAGCCATTTTCAGGTCTCTCCAGAGATGCTCAATTGGGTTTAGGTCAGGGCTCTGGCTGGGCCAGTCAAGAATGGTCACAGAGTTGTTCCGAAGCCACTCCTTTGTTTTTTTAGCTATCTGCTTAGGGTCATTGCCTTGTTGGAAGGTGAACCTTCGGCCCAGTCTGAGGTCCAGAGCACTCTGGAAGAGGTTTTCTTCCAGGATATCTCTGTACTTGGCCGCATTCATCTTTCCTTCAATTGCAACCAGTCGTCCTATCCCTGCAGCTGAAAAACACCCCCATAGCATGATTGCTCAGTTTGGCTGGACGGCCAGGTCTAGGAAGAGTTCTGGTCGTCCCAAACTTCTTCCATTTAAAGATTATGGAGGCTACTGTGCTCTTAGAAACCTTGAGTGCTGCAGAAATTCTTTTGTAACCTTGGCCAGATCTGTGCCTTGCCACAATTCTGTCTCTGAGCTCCTTGGGCAGTTCCTTCGACCTCATGATTCTCATTTGCTCTGACATGCACTGTGAGCTGTAAGGTCTTATAGAGACAGGTGTGTGCCTTTCCTAATCGAGTCCAATCGGTTTAATTAAACACAGCTGGACTCCAATGAAGGAGTAGAACCATCTCAAGGAGGATCAGAAGAAATGGACAGCATGTGAGTTAAATATGAGTGTCACAGCAAAAGGTCTGAATACTTATGACCATGTGATATTTCAGTTTTTCTTTTTTAATAAATTTGCAAAAATGTCTACATTTCTTTTTTTTCTGTCAAGATGGGGTGCTGAGTGTACATTAATGAGAAATAAAATGAACTTTTTTGATTTTTGCAAATTCCTGCAATGAAACAAAGAGTGAAATATTTATAGGGGTCTGAATGCTTTCCGTACCCACTGTACATCTTGCATACAACACTGAGCTATTAAAGTAATTCACAGATTCATGTTTTTATTTTAAACATACATGTAGAAGAGACAGTGAATCCTCATCTGTGGATGGCACACATACTCCCACATTAGTGAGATGTCGGACCCTGATGGGTAGCACACAACTTATCTAATCTTGGATGGATGGAGGTTGTCAGGCAGAGGGTCAAATCAGCCTGACAATATGTTGGATGCATGTTAATGTGTATTGAAAGACAATTAAATTTGTGGAAAAAAAAAAAAAAATTATAAAAAATTTAAAAAATTGTCTAATCAACCAAAGATTTCGCGGCCCCCCTGCAGTACTTCCGCGGACCCCCTAGGGGCCGCGGCCCCCCGTTGAAGACCTCTGTCTTAAATCCATCTGGTCAATGAATTGGATGATATACCGGTACAATAGCGTTCTGAAGGACACAATTTCGTTTTCACTAGCATTAACTTATTATAAACAACAACATTCTATAGGCACTGATATTATTGTTTTAAAATACTAGAGATAGATATTAATGCAAAGAATAGAGAGCTGTCGATAGTTATTTCTTACATTTCAAATTTGCTTGTTCACTCTCTTGCTCACTGGAGACATTTTCTAACAAAATAGCTAGCTAGCTAGCTTAGTGTTAACATAGCTCATTACAATATTCCATCGCAGCAGCGATGCAGACTCCCCAAGGTCCTAGTGCCCGGTCTTTTATTGTTAAGTATGATGAGAGGCTATTGGATTGTCATTTGAAGGGGGAGAAAACATACAAACCAGAAACGCACTCACATATGTAGCATGTTAGAGTTATAAATAATAATAATAATAATAAAAATAATAATAATAATAATAATAATAATAATAATAATAATAATAATAATAACCTAAGATTGGCCGACATGTACAAAAATCGATAGGGACATTTGTCTTTTCATGACAAACAAATAAGTCTGATGAACTTGTCCTTGGGCTTTTATTAGATAAACTTCAACTTCTGTGAATGTCATCTCAACAAGATAGAGATATAAACAACCCCGGTATGATTTCATCACACGGTGTGACCGTGGCGTGGAGTGACATTTTGATAATTCGCCAAAAAAGAGGGATTTATTATAACTCCTCTGTGCATTGTTCTTTCAGCCTCAAACCTCATTCACACATTCACAGTCCCGCCCTGATCAGATCCATATCAATATTGACTCATCATTACAGCGCCACCTGCTGGCTACAGGAAGTGACATGTTTTAAACTTTGATAAACTGCTCTTGGTTGCTTTACAATATACAGCTCGTAAAGAACACTTCAAAGGATTCATTAAGCAAATAATTCTTTGTTGTCAGTTTGCTTTAATGTTACAGTGTCAGTGATGTTATAATCCTTTGATGTCTTAGATGCCAAGATGAACGATTTATACGATCTGAAGAGGGAAATGAATGTTTTTGACCTGAACAGATCTATGAGTCTAGTATAGAGATAGCGTTAGCACCACCTACTGCCAAAAGGAGGTAAGCCTCGTTTTTAAACTAAATTCGATTAAGAATAAGGAGCAGAGATCTGTTTGTGTTCAGAGGAAGTTAATCTGTTCTAAAGTCTCTGGCAGCAGCTGAAATGGAGCAGCAAGAAAATCACCTGGACAGAGAAAGATTCTGCTGTTCGATCTGTGTGGATCTACTGAAGAAGACTGGACTCCAAGCTGCTCCTGCTGATCACTGCTATGCTGGACCTGAAGATGTGGCCTGTGATGTCTGCACTGGGAGAAAACTGAAAGCTCTCAAGTCCTGTTTGGTTTGTTTGGACTCTTATTGTGAAAAACACCTCCAGCCTCATCTTCGGACACGTTCCTTTAAGAAGCACAAGCTGGTTGAGCCCTGGGAGAAGCTCAAGGAGAACATCTGCTCTCGTCACGACGAGGTGATGAAGATGTTCTGCCGCACTGACCAGCATTGTATCTGTTATATCTGCTCTGTGGAGGAACATAAAGACCACGACACAGTGTCAGCTGCAGCAGAAAGGACCGAGAGGCAGAGAGAGCTCGGGCTGAAGAGACAAACAATCCAGCAGAGAGTCCAGGACACCGAGAAAGACGTGAAGCTGCTTCAACCGGAGGAGGAGGCCGTCAGTGGCTCTGCTGATAAAGCAGTGGAGGACAGTGAGGAGATCTTCACTGAGCTGATCCGTCTGCTGGAGGAAAGAAGCTCTGATGTGGAGCAAAAGATCAGATCCCAGCAGGAAACGGAAGTGAGTCGAGTCAGAGAGCTTCAGGAGAGACTGGAGCAGGAGATGGCTGAGCTGAAGAGGAAAGACCATGAACTGAAGCAGCTCTCAGACACAGAGGATCACAGCCAGCTTCTACACAACAACCCCTCACTGTCACCACTCAGTGAATCTACACACTCATCCAGCATCAGGATACATCCTCTGAGGAACTTTGAGGACGTGACAGCAGCTGTGTCACAGGTCGGAGGTCGTCTACAGGACATTCTGAGTGACACAGAGACACAGATTTTACAGATTGTGTCTCAAGTGGATGTTTTACTGCAACAACCAGAGCCAGAGACCAGAGCTGACTTCTTAAAATATTCACAGGAAATCACACTGGATCCAAACACAGTAAACAGATATCTGTTATTATCTGAGGGAAACAGAAAAGTAACATGGACGAGAAAACAGTCTTATTCTGATCACCCAGACAGATTCACTGTTGTGGAACAGGTCCTGAGTAGAGAGAGTCTGACTGGACGTTGTTACTGGGAGGTGAAGGTGGGGGTGGGGGGGGGGTGGGGAGGTGTTCATGTAGCAGTCTCATACAAGAATATCTCATGTGAATGTTACTTTGGATCCAATGATAAATCTTGGTCATTATGTTTTTATGGAAACAGTTTCAACAGCATCGAGACTCCAGAGACTGCAGGTCGTCGGTCCTGCAGAGTAGGAGTGTACCTGGATCACAGTGCAGGTGTTCTGTCCTTCTACAGAGTCTCTGACACCATGACTCTCCTCCACAGAGTCCAGACCACATTCACTCAGCCTCTCTATGCTGGAGTTAGGATTAGTCCTGGAGACACAGCTGGGTTCTGTAAACTCAAATAGACTCGAGTCATTAAAAGGAGTGATTTAGATTCTGTGTGTAAATCGTTAACTTCTTTTGTCTCCATGTTTGTTGATCAAAGTTTGTCGTGGTGACGTTTCTGCTCCGCACAGAGATCAGCTGTCAATCAAACACTGACCTTCCTTTACCACACATATTTAGTTCTCACTTTGTAAAGACAGAAATCTATAATTACACTGATATGAATGTGTTTGAAAGAACCGGAGCAGCGTGCGGTGGGAGGCCCTGTTGTATTTCGAAGGACTTGCATTTCCATTTTGGGCTTTTTCAGTGCGAAATTGCTGTAACTTCGGTTTTCGAGGTTCGTGGTTCAACTTCCCTCAAACTACATATGTGTAGCAACAGCCCCCCCCCCCCGCAGACATTCAGATAGTTTTAAGGAATGGGCGTGGCAAAATAACTGACTAGTGCCCCCTGAAGGGCACCCCCGGCACTACGATTGGCTGAGATCTACAAAAATTAAGAGGGACATGTGTCTTTTGAGTCTTTGTCGTTGGGCTTTCATCAGATCAACTTCAACTTCTGGGAATGTCATCTCAACAAGATGGAAATATAAACCTCCTCGGTGTATTTGATTTCATCACACGGTGGCGTGGCATCAAAGTTTGATGACACACAGTCAAAACACAAGTTTCTGTATCTCTGGCATATTTGGTCCAATCGGATCCAAACTAGACATGTAAGACAAGCGTCTCGGTCTGAAGACATCTACACAGACTACATGACTGGAAATCACAGCGCCACCTGATGGCTCCAGGAAGTTTTATACTTTGATGCACTGCTCCTGGCTGCTTTACAATATACAGCTCAAAACAGCTCAGTCAACTCATTGGATCAAACTGTGTAAACATTGATGTGCCGCACATCAATGAAAACATTGTCTACTTTGGCGAAGGACACGATGTTTTCATAACTCCACTCTGCATTGTCCTATCACCACCAAACTGCTGTCTCATAATCAGAGTTCAAGCCTTAACAGCTCTATGTGTCAATATTTCCTCAGTGTCATAACGCCACCTACTGATTCGCCATGAAACAGGAAGTACTTTGTAAATCCACTCTGCATTATCCAACCGGCTCCGAACTACTGACCTATGATCTCAATCGTGACATGAACACATCCATATATTAATATTAGTTCAGGGTCATAGCGCCACCTACTGACCATTGTGAAAATTAAGTTGTTGTAAAATTGTCCAATTGACACAAAATTGCTCACGCTACATCAGAGCGCCTACTTGAGCAGATATATTAGTCTGTACGTAATAATAGTGATGGCGCCACCTACTGGCAACAGGAACTAAGATTTGTTTTACAACTCCCATTCAACTTACATAAAATGTTCACAGTGTGATATGCTATATGATAGCCTGGACCGTAATGAGCAATAAGCAGGCAATTATTAACTTTAACCAAAATTACCACGTCAGTAGATTCAAGATTCAAGATTCAAGATTTTTTATTGTCAAATGAACAGAGATAACATGAAGTAGTCCCTGTCAATGAAATGCTTGGGTCACACACTCTCTTTAAGCAATGCTCAGTAATTTCAACCCAAAAAAATAAGATAAAAATAGAAATAGTATAAAATAGAATAAAAAAGAATAAAATAGAATAACAATGAAATAGAATATCAAAAATTTAAAATAGAAAATAAAATATATCCATGTAAATATATATCTGTACAGATGAATGTTCAATTTGTGCAGTACTGCAAATATTCAAATATGCTCGTTATGGTGCTGGTGCAAATATGCAAATATTCCAGGGTGCTGGTTTGGTGGAGTTATTGCAGTTCAGAGGAGTTTAAAAGTCTTATGGCCTGGGGGATGAAACTGTCTCTGAGCCTGGTGGTGTGGGCCCGGATGCTGCGGTACCGTCGGCCAGACGGCAGCAGGCAGAAATGTTTATGGCTGGGGTGAAGGGGGTCTTTTATAATCCGGTTGCTCTTCCTCCTGCACCGCTGGGTGTAGAGGTCCTCCATGGATGGCAGCGCCGTCCTGGTGATGTGTTGAGCAGACTTCACCACCCTCTGTAGAGCCTTACGGTTCAGGGCAATGCAGCTGCCGTACCAGGCGGTGATACAGCCAGTCAGGATGCTCTCTATGGTGCACCTGTAGAAATTGCACAGGATCCTGGAGTCCATGTGGAGCCTCCGCAGCCTGCGGAGGAAGAAGAGCCGCTGCCTGGCCGTCTTCCTGATGGATTCTGTGTGATGGTTCCAGGTCAGGTCATCACTGTTGTGGACCCTGAGGAACCTGAAGGTGCTGACTCGCTCCACGGGGTCCCGTTGATGAAGAGGGGGGCGTGGTCCACTCCTTGTCCCTTCCTGTAATCCACGATCAGCTCCTTAGTTTTGCCGACGTTGAGAAGGAGGTTGTTATCCTGGCACCAAGATGTCAGGGCTCTGACCTCCTCTCTGTAGGCCTTCTCATCGTCGCCGGTGATCAGGCCTATGACAGTGGTGTCATCAGCAAACTTGACGATGGTGTTGGAGCTGTGGGTGGCCACGCAGTCATGCGTGAACAGGGAGTACAGGAGAGGACTGAGGACACAGCCCTGGGGGGCACCGGTGTTGAGAGTCAGGCTGGAGGATGTGGAGCTGCCGATCCGCACCGCCTGTGGCCTGCCCGTCAGGAAGTTCAGGATCCACTCACGGAGGGCGATGTTGAGCCCAAGGTCTCTGAGCTTGGTGACGAGCTTCAGGGGCACAATGGTGTTGAATGCTGAACTGTAGTCGACAAACAACATTCTCACATATGTGTCCCTCTGGTCCAGGTGGGAGAGGGCAGTGTGGAGGGTGAGGGAGATGGCCTCTGCAGTCGACCTATTTGGCTTGTATGCAAACTGCAGAGGGAACAGAGTGTCAGGGAGGGAGGAGGTGATGAAGGATTGGACCAGCCGCTCAAAGCACTTCATTGTGATGGAAGTAAGTGCTACTGGGCGGTAGTCATTCAGGCAGAGGGTTTTAGTTTTCTTGGGAACAGGGACAATGTTGGTCTTCTTGAAACATAGTTAGCAAAGACGAAGAATATGGAGTTCAGAGGTTGGAAAACTTCACACTTATGCAACATTAATGAAGACAACATTTGTGTTTCAGAAAAACATTTATTATGAAAATGATAAAAGTATAAACACACAAACTAACTAAGTGTACTTACTACACTCATAAGAATCCACTTGGTCATATGTTTGATTAGTAAATGCCAGGATGTAGTCGCAGTCACGGTAACCGGTTGTGATTAAAGCGGTGAAGTTACTGTGAGTCATGTTCAATGTCCAGAGAAGCTTTGTTGGAAGTTTATTAAAATTCAAGTGTCCATTTTCTTCTTCATGATTCAAGGACCCTGGTGTTTCCTTCCCTTGAAAATAATGAAAATAATAATCATTTATTTTCACTGTCGTTCTATAAAATCAACTCGTACACTTTTATTTTACAGTTTTTTTAATTTTACATCGTCACATTTAGCTTCAGTAAAGAAAAGCTCCACAGTCACTGGGCTACATTGAGGATGATGAATAAGAATATGACAGTGTTATGTTGATTCTAATGTACTATGGGTGTACTTGTGTTGTTAAACATGTATTTGTATGTTTTTCTACCATCAACCTGCAGATGAAAACTAGCCTGCATCATTAAATCTGACCCATGATATGATGGACTCCACTGCACTTGTTAATTAATGTGCATTTTCCTTTTTAAATGCATAAAAATGAACATGCAGAAGTTTGTGTGGGTGAAGTTAATCAAACCGCTGCAGCGAACAGACACAAAGATGAACTTTGTATTTCATCACCTAAAGATAACATAGACAAATTAAACAGTAATTAAGTGATCAAAACAAATCGTAGAGACAAAGGTGAGAGTATCAGTAACACAGCAGCATGGAACATGGTAAAGTTCAAATTTCCATTTTGTTTTGTATCATCATCATTGGTAAGGATAAGGAAACTACAAGAATGAAATCTTTTACTCCCCATCTCACTGTAGTCATCAATAGTTAATTCATATATATATATTTCTGTTTTTCAAAAGATTACCTACCCCCCCTTGTTAACTACAGGTTAGAAATATGTTAAATAACATCTGACACTAAATATATAGAAAATTATATCAATGATACTTGTGATTGTGTTTAATTAATCATACTATAACATTTGGCCTGTTTGTGGATGAAACATGGAGAACGTCGCTAATTCAGCATGTACATTTGTTGAATTGTGTGTTGGCCATGACCTTCTCTTTAACGGCCTCAAGAATGGTGGCTAGTGGGTAATGTTAGCTAACAAGGCAAATGCAAGCGCGGCTAATGCTAACTAGCAAGCGGGTTCTCAGTTTGCTCTTTAACCTAACTGCTCTGATGCAGCGTCACAGAGACATACACAGGTAACAGCGTCATGTGATCTACAGTGTCAAAGAATGGAAACATCTTCTGAGTGAAAGTGTGTGTGAAGGTGTGAATGTGTTTGTTAGTATCTAGATCAGAGAACGACAGTTCTCCTCTTTTCCAGTCCAGTTTCACTCTGATCCTCTGGATCTTCTGCACAGAGAGAACAGATAATCCTGATGGTGACCAAGCTGTGTATTCACCTTCATAGAACCCTATTCTCCAGTATCCAGACGGTTTGTCTCCCTTCCTCTGGACAGGCTCTCCTCTTACACCCAGTGACCAGATTGAACTGTCTCCAACCAGGACGTCCCAGCTGTGAGTCCCTGAGTTAAAACCCTCAGATCCCAGGACTAAGGTGTAATGATCAAACCTCTCTGGATTGTCAGGAAGCTTCTGTTTCTTTCCTCCTCTCAAACTTGTCAGATTTTCAGACAGGACGAGTTCTGGATGAGCAGAGTTTGGGTCCAGAACCACAGGACTGTAGGAGACCAGGTCTTTCATCTTGTTCCAGATGTTGAAGCTCAGGTTGCCCAGATGTTTGGCCTCGTCTATCAGAGCTCCTGAGGCCAGCTGTTGATCATCCAGCAGGGGGCGCTGCGGGACTCGTTCCACTGCAGCCTTGTAGTTGAGCAGGAACGAGACGTCTTCAGCACTCAGCTCGTCCTCTGTGGTTCTGATCTTGTCTGAAAGAGCCGTTATGTCTCTGCTCAGAGCCTCAATCTTTTTCTTAATCATCCGACTCTTCTGCTTCTCTTCCTCCCTCAGTGCAGCCACCCTGGCCTCCTCTTCCTTCTCCAGAAACCGATGAAGCTTTTTAAACTGCTCCTTGATCTGCGTCTCTGTGAGTCCGGCCTGGACCTTAATGTGTTCTGCTGTTTGTTCAAACTCTACTTTAACACGTTCAAAACACTGTAACTTCTTGTTCAAGGGCTCCAGAGTTTCCTGAAGCTGCTTCTTGTGTTGTTGTGCAGCTCCATCGATGGGTCTGAATCTGTGCTCGGTGTGTTTTTCTGAATCTCTGCAGACGAGACCCACTGGCTGCTGATGGTCCAGACAGAATACTCTGAGTTTCTCTGAGTGCAGACTGCAGAGAGCAGGTGAAGAGCTCTGATCTCTCTCCTGTAAGGTCTCACACAAGTTCTTTAACGCCATGGAAGGTGGTACATCCTTTGAAGATCTTCTCTTACAAAGTGGACATTCTTTTACTTCTTTGTCTTTCCACCAGCTCTCCACACAGTCTTTACAGAAGCTGTGACTACATGACAGAAGAACAGGATCTCTGAAGACATCATGGCAGACGGAACAGCAGAGATCCTCTTCTAATCCGGAAGCCATTGAGTCTCCAGGTGAAGCTGAAAACAGACAGTCAGTCAGTCACAGCTCCATGAACTTCACTGAGGTTCACTTACCCTCTGAGTTGAGGTGTTTGTTAAACTCACGTCAGTGTGTGGAGCGTCGGCAGGTTGTAGTTTGACTCTTCTCTCCTGTAGCTGGACTCACTCAGGACGTTTGGTCTGGTTTGGTTTAGTTTGGTTTGGAAGGTGAATGTGATCGTCTGGTTTTCAGCCTGCGTCTCTTCCGGGACGAACAGATGCTTCCTGGTTTCTCAGGTGAGTCAGGAGAGGGAGGAGCTTGAGATGCTGGATGAAAGAACCTGTAAAACCTGAAACAAATGTACAAGCATCTCTGCTGCCAGTAAAAACTCTGCACCTCCCTTATCGACTGAACTCTAACACTTTAACTCTTAACTTTGCCTGATTCATCTGCCTGTTCAATATCAACAGTTCATGTGCAATACATTCACTGCGCACATCTTTACTGTCTTTACACTTCATACATTAGCTTAATTACATTCATATATTTCTATATTTTTCTATATTGAAGTTTGACCTTAGTCAGTGTGAAGTATTTTCTTTTTTGTACATTAAGAGGTAATTTCCTGTGCTTTGACTAGAATGTGAACAGTTCAGGTTTCCTTTCCACACGGGTGTCAACACATCGTACTTGGTTCTAGTTGAGAAGGTAACTTGCTGAAATTGAATGAGCAGCATATACTTTCCTTAATATTTAAAGTGCAAAACAGAATATAAATGGGAAAGTACAAACACTTCCTCAAGCTGCAGGAACAGTTGAGTAAATATATGTTGAACATATGTTGAAGTTTCCTCAAACAATGTAAATGAAACATTTTGATACAACCAATAAAATTGAGTAGATATAATAAACCCAGATATTACATGAAAATGGTAAAACTAAAATATTACAGTCCACTGAAGTTTCATTCTGGGACATTTGAGTGAATTCATTTGATTTATTGTCATCACTGAACTGATCAAACGTTTTTAAAGACAAAGGGAGATGATCCTCGTGTGTAAGAACATATCCTGAACCTTTAATCGTATATTTTTAGGACTAAACTCGTTTCCGTGTGAAAACCTGTGACGAACTCGGGGTGTGATAATTGTAAGAACAGCACTGAGGGGGGTGGGGGGGTGGGGGGGGGGGTGGGGTCAGGGTTTACATTCTTGGGGTATTGCATTTTGCTGCACTTCTGCTCCCTCAACAATGTCGTGCCTCATCGGGGCCACAATCCTCAGCGACCGCAGGGCGTTACGTTCTCCATGGATGAAACATGGAGAACGTAACTATTTCAGCATGTACTTCATAATTTGTTGAATTGTGTGTCGGCCATGACCCTCACTTTAATGACCTCAAGAATAGTGGCTAATGGGTAATGTTAGCTAACAATGCTAAAGCAAACGCGGCTAATGCTAACTAGCAAGCGGATGCTTAGTTTGCTCTTTAACCAAACGATGTGAGTCAAGAAACATGACAATGAGGTCAAAGTGTGATTCAGTGTGAAATGTAATCAGTTAACTGAGACTCCACCACAGAGTCATGATGTCATCACGTTGTTTGACTGAATTTACCCTGAATCTGCAGCTCCAGACCAGAGTTTGTGACAGCAGCATTTATACTGATGTGTGAGTTTTAATAAAGTTTGTTGAATGTGAACAATGATCAGCTGTTATTGATAATTTTGTTTTTATGTGGATCTTCATCAGTTTTCTCGACTTCTGTTGAGATATCTATGTTTTACCTGTATCCTATGAATAATATCAGCTGCATAGTATATATAATCAATACCGCATAATACAAAGTATAAACTGTCATTGAGGCCTGTGTAACGGTAACAAGATGTTTTTGACAAGTTGGTTCCTCAAACAAACTGTGAGCCAGAGAGGTGGAAACAGGACCTTGATACCCAGACAATACTTTGAATAAGCTTATGCTACAACTGTTTGTTTCTTAGAATGATGTCTATCATATTGTCCCTATACAATAAACTTATGTCTGTGAAACGTTTGAACATGATACTTGTCTAAATTTACCTTTCCAATCTGAACATCGAATTCACGAACACGACGCTGTCCGGTCCGGACGGGACCGGACTCAACACTTCATGGATCAACACAAAATCTAAATGATAGAAAACATTTCACATGAAAATAAAAACAAATATAAAGATCAGAAAATAATTAAATCTTTTTACACACGTGGAAAAGTCGACAGTAGAAATAAAAATGATTGGGAAGTATAAGGAGACATGAACAAAACTTTAGAATTACGAGTTTAACATTTAAATTCAGCAGAATTCTCTTGAAGAAATAAACAAGATGAATAAAATCTTTATCTCTAACTGCTCTGATCCAGCTTCACAGCCACTTTCACAGGTAACAGCTTCAAGTGATGTCCGGTGTTAAAGTATGGAAACATCTTCTGAGTGAAAGTGTGTCTGAAGGTGTGAATGTGTTTGTTAGTATCAAGATTAGAGAACGACAGTTCTCCTCTGTTCCAGTCCAGTTTCACTCTGATCCTCTGGATCTTCTGCACAGAGAGAACAGATTCTGCTGATGGTGACCATGCTGAGTATTTACCTTGATAGAACCCTATTCTCCATGTTCCAGACATATTGTTTCCCTTTCTCTGGACAGGCCCTGCTGACACACCCAGTGTCCAGTAAGTACTGTCTCCAACCAGGACGTCCCAGCTGTGAGTCCCTGAGTTAAAACTCTCAGATCCCAGGACTGTGAAGAAAGTATCAAACCTCTCTGGATTGTCAGGAAGCTTCTGTCTCTTTCCTCCTCTCAAACTGGTCAGATCTTCAGACAGGAAGAGTACTGGATGAGCAGAGTTTTTGTCCAGAACCACAGTACTGTAGGAGACCATGTCCTTCATCTTGTTCCAGATGTTGAAGCTCAGGTTGCCCAGATGTTTGGCCTCATCTACCAGAATTCCTGAGGCCAGCTGTGGATCATCCAGCAGGGGGCACTGCTGGACTTGTTCCACTGCAGCCTTGTAGTTGAGCAGGAACGAGACGTCTTCAGCTCTCAGCTCATCCTCTGTGGTTCTGATTGTGTCTGAAAGAGCCGTTATGTCTCTGCTCAGATCCTCAATCTTCTCCTTCATCATCCGACTCTTCTGCTCCTCTTCCTCCCTCAGTGCAGCCACCTTGGCCTCCTCTTCCTTCTCCAGAAACTGATGAAGCCTTTTAAATTGCTCCTTGATCTGTCTCTCTGTGAGTCCGGCCTGGACCTTAATGTGTTCTGCTGTTTGTACAAACTCTACTTTAACACGTTTAAAACCCTGTAACTTCTTTTTCAAGGGCTCCAGAGTTTCTTGAAGCTGCTTCTTGTGTTGTCGTGCAGCTTCATCGATGGGTCTGAATCTGTGGTCGGTGTGCTTTTCTGAATCTCTGCAGACAAGACACACTGGCTGCTGATGGTCCAGACAGAAGAGTCTGAGTTTCTCTGAGTGCAGGCTGCAGAGAGCATGTGAAGAGCTCTGATCTCTCTTCAGTAAGAAGGTCTCACACAGGTTCTTCAACACCAGGTTACTAGGTGGTTTACGCTTTAAAGATCTTCTCTTACAAAGTGGACACTCTTTCACTTCTTTTTCTTTCCACCAGCTCTTCACACAGTCTTTACAGAAGCTGTGGCTACATGACAGAAGAACAGGATCTCTGAAGACATCATGGCAGACGGGACAGCAGAGATCCTCTTCTGATCTGGAAGCCATTGAGTCTCCAGGTGAAGCTGAAAACAGACAGTCAGTCACAGCTCCAGGAACTTCACTGAGGTTTACTTCCCCTCTGAGTTGAGGTGTTTGTTTAACTCACGGTCAGTGTGTGGAGCGTCGGCAGGTTTTAGTTTGACTCTTCTCTCCTGTAGCTGGACTCACTCAGGACGTTTGGTCTAGTTTGGTTTAGTTTGGTTTGGAAGGTGAATGTGATCATCTGGTTTTCATCCTGTGTCTCTTCAGGGAGGAACAGATGCTTCCTGGTTTCTCTGGTGTGTCAGGACACGATTGTAAAAAGTAATTCAAGCCTTCGATTTGATAACTGGTGAAACGCCATTTGTCAGCAACAAGCTCACACCGACAAGAGACATATTTAATATTAAAACAGTCACCACATATTGTAATGTTAGTATAAATCCTCTAAAAGGTTGTTGGTAGAAACATCAAAACATCAACGCAGATATCAAAGGAAATTTAACTTTACCAGCATTAAAGGCAGAGTCAAAAAGACACAGCCAATCAGAGTTGTCCTGTGGAAGGTGTCCAATCAGATTCATCCTGTTGATCCAGCCCCAGTGGAATCATGATTGAAAGATAGATAGATCAGAATATAAACATAAAACATGTAAACTTGAAAATACAAATTAAAGATTAAAATATATATTATTATTATAATAATAATTAAAATGAGCAGCATCAGGGAAGCATTCTGGCTTGTCTCAAGAAGGGTCAACACAAACCCTCATCCCTCTTAATCCTGGGTTTAAAAGCAGCCAAGGCACCTGAATGGTATGCAACGGCTTCACTCTCTGCTCCATCCCATCTGTCTAATGGAGCCGAGCAAAAAAAGATTTATCAGACACTTTCTGGAAAGTAAAGAAGGCCACATGTCATAGGATTCAAATTCAGTGTATCACTGTTTTGAGTAATTAAATGACTCAAACCACTGGTGTCTTTGTCTTTGTTGGACCTTTTGTCAACGAAACACCACTCAATCTTTGGGGTTGAGTTGACCTGGCTGAATTTGTTTCTTCAGACATTGTACATTACAATTTTGAATTAAAATTAAAATTTCTACAATTTCTAGGACTGCAAGCAGCACTGAACGGGCCGAGCACATGCATTTTGAAGCGTTGCATGGGTTTTGCGCACTGCGGCAAAGATAAACGCTTCACTCCCTGCGTCCGTCACGTGATGTTGATTCTTTCCTGTTAATTGCTCATTAAGGTCCACGCTTTCAATTGCACATCGTACTGTGAAAATTTTATGTAAATATAATGATAGTTGTAAAACAAAGCTTATTTCCAGTTGACAGTAGGTGGTGCCATCAGTATTATTTCATATTGATTAATAGATCTGTTCAACTAGGGGCTCTGATGTAGCGTGAGCAATTTTGTTTCAATTGGACAATGTTACAACAACTTCATTTTCACACTGATCAGTTGGTGGCGCTATGACAATGAGGAAATATTAACACAAAGATCTGTTCAGGCTTGGACTCTTATCATAAGACAGAAGTTTGGTGGTGATAGGATAATGCACAGTGGAGACATGACAACATCGTCTCCTTTGGCGAAGAATGAACCTTCGCGTACCTCAATGTTTACACGGTTTGAGGAAATGTCACAATTCTGAGAGGGAGAGAGAGACGTCTTCTGTGGCAAGACATAAAGATTTCTTTGATCTTTGACTACTGACACTGTTAGTGGAGTTGTTTGTTGACAGCTCAGCATCAAAGGATTCATGGTCCATGTATGATACAGAACCGTGTTTTGATGGCGTGTAATCAAACTTTGACGCCACGTCATGGTCAAACTGTGTGACCTGGTACAAGTGTACCTCAAAGTAAAATGTTTAATATGGCCAAAATGGTCACTAAATGCAAAGTAGGGGGCTTGCTGTTACGTTTTTCAAATTGCACCTCAGACTTTTTTGTTTGTCTGGTCATGATACGCCTGTGTATCGATTTTTGTGAGTCAATGTGAACGCGTTCCGGGGGTCTCGGGGGCACCGCTGAGCCATTTTGACACGCCCATTGAAAATTACCCCAGAGTACGTACATTTTCACCACTTTCAAATGTTCTGCAAATTTTGGTAAGACTTTGAGCGTGTTAAAGCCCTCAAAAAGCCAATTCATTTGTCTCCTACTGTTCAGTGCTCAGGCCCTAATTAATATCAAATAATAACTTTAGTCGTCATTAAAGCTACCACTGGGCACCAGCCTTCAAAGGAAAGAAAAGAGCCAATTTATTGATTAAGTCTCATGAAATTATTAACTACAAATTTGGAACTTTGATGAATAATTAAATTATTAACTTTAACCAAAATCCCCACATCAGTAGTTAGCAAGGATGAAGGATATGGAGTTCAGAGGTTGGAAAACTTCACACTTATGCAACATTAATGAAGACAACATTTGTGTTTTAAGAAAAACATTTATTATGAAAATAATGAAAATATAAACACACAAACTAACTAAGTGAACTTACTATATACATGTGTGTGTGTGTGTGTGTGTGTGTGTGTGTGTGTGTGTGTGTGTGTGTGTGTGTGTGTGTGTGTGTGACAAAGTGTGATTTCAAAATGGGGGCTGGCCACTATGAAGACAAAAGACCCCCTGGAGTGTTGGGATCATGGGGCTGAGATCACGTGTGTGTGTTTGTGGAGAGGAGTGTGTGAGGTGTTGGTGCCGGGTCAGAGGAAGTAGTTAGTTGCATGTAAAGAAAGATTCTGATTCTACGAAGAGCATCACAGAAATAACATTAGCTTTCAAATAAAGTATTACCAAATATCACAACACAAATCCAATTTATAAAACATCACATGAACAGAGTTCAACATTCCTGTGCACAGGCCTGGTGTCATCAGCCCAGTTATGTTACCAGTTCATGAAAAGGGGGAAAGGTGCTTTTTGAGGTGCTGTTTATAGTCCAGTGAACTGGTCTTGCTGGTTGTGGCTCCTGTTGTTGTGCATCTGCTGGTCAGACTTTGTGTCGTGGCCAGTTGCTTGTGCTGCAGTTCTTAGGCAGGCTCTCGTGTCGCTGCCTTCTGGAAGGTTTCAGCAGTCTGCTTCAGGCCGGCCTGCTTGGAGGTCCAAAGAGCTGCAGCACGGAGAGGAACCTCCTCCTCCTGCAGAGCTCAGTAGAAAAGAGGGGGAACTGGGCTTTTATTGTCCTGGTGACCTCATGGGTCGGGGGGCACACAGTGACCACTAGGGGTTGAAAGCTGTGTCCAGGGGCAGGTTCACACCGAGGTGAGAAGTGGAAGCAACCTGGGAAACTGAGTTCTGGAAGCTCATCTTTGTCTCCAGAACAAAGATGACATGTGGTCTCAGGCTTTGTCTTCACATGTCGGCCCAACTATTGTTCACAACTATTAGCTCCAAACATTTAAATAAGTAATAATTCATGAATAAACGTATTTATAACTCAATTTAAAAACTTGAAACTATCTGAGTGTTAAATCCTACTTAATGACAGATAATGTTATATTTACATTTCAACTTAAAATAGGTCAGAACTCTGATTCTGTTTCATAGCTTTTATTATTTTGATCACAATATTAAAATCACATCACTAGGCTGCTGTTGAATAAACACTTTTACAGATAAAAGAATTTTGGCTTCATCACCTCAAACAGACAAATGTTCATATATGTTGGGTTATTTCAAATGTGAACAGACTTTATGTGATTGAACATGAATCATGTCTCATGTGTGAGTTTCAATAAAGTTTGTTGAATGTGAACAATGATCAGCTGTTATTGATAAATGTGTTTTTATGTGGATCTTCTTCAGTTTGCTCGACTTCATGGATCCACACAAATTCTAAATGATAGAAAACATTTTCCATGAAAGTAAAAAACAAACCAAAGATAAATATATACCAAAGAAAATAATCAAATCTTTTTACACACGTGGAAAAGTCGACAGGAGAAATAAAAATGTGTGAGAAATAAAAGGAGAAATAAACAAAGCTTTAGAATAACGAGTTTAACATTTAAATTCAGCAGATTTCTCTTGAAGAAATAAACATGATGAATAAAATCTTTACGTGAACAATGATCAGCTATTATTAATAAATGTGTTTTTATCTGGAGCTTCATCAGTTTGCGCGACTTCATGGATCCTGTCAGGCGTGTTCGTTTATCCTTTAAGAGAAGATGAGCCGAACTCGGTTTGTTCAATCAAGCATTTATTTAGGAAACAATGAACATGTTATGGATCAGCAGAGCAATGGGCTTCCAACAAACTAGTCGTATCAGAGCGCCACAAACATCCGGCACCTGTCCATTTTCTAACAGTAGATCTTCATTCCTCCTCCCTCGGAAGTGGGCACGCGTAAGCCATCCTCCTGGCATTTGGATACGGAAGTGAACAGGGAGCCACTCCCAATGACGCTATAGTTGCTCGGCAACCTGTTCACTTCATGAAAGGCCTTGACCCAGCAGATGCCATGAGGGGCAAAACTGTTGTCCAGCGAAGCAAAGAATATTATGTTTCTGATCTATCAACACAAACCTGACTGTGTAAACATTCGGATCCTCGAAACTAAACAATGTCACAAAATTAAGTCAACAAAGTCACTCTGTCCGACCTCCAGAACTTATCAGACAGCTGCTCGAATTCTATATGAGGTTGAATGAATCTAAGGGAATTACGCTTTAATACAGATGTTAGAAATGAGAACAAGTCAACGTACAATGTATAGTATCTCACAGATTTCACAGTCTTCAAAACAGGCAGCAGCTCTTAGCAGACCTTTTATCAAGACAGGTGTGATACTAAACGAGTATTATTAAACACTAGGAAGGAAAAAGTTTATTATTAAATCATTTGTGTGAAGGCATAATATCTAGCTAAAACTACTCCTATCTTTATTGTTAAGAGTACAAATATAAATTGAAATGCTTCTATCTTTATATGTTTAGAATTCTGTCAGCACAGACTATAGTTACAATATTGAAATCCTCACAATCCACACAAAATCTAAATGATAGAAAACATTTCCATGAAAGTAAAAAAACAAACCAAAGATAAAGATCAGAAATTAATCAAATCTTTTTACACACGTGGAAAAGTCGAAAGGAGAAATAAAAATGAGTGAGAAGTAAAAGGAAAAATAAACAAAGCTTTAGAATAACGAGTTTAACATTTAAATTCAGCAGATTTCTCTTGAAGAAATAAACATGATGAATAAAATCTTTATCTCTAACGGCTCTGATCCAGCGTCACAGAGACTTTCACAGGTAACAGCTTCAAGTGATTTCCACTGCTAAAGCATGGAAACATCTTCTGAGTGAAAGTGTGTCTGAAAGTGTGAATGAGTTTGTTAGTATCAAGATCAGAGAACGACAGTTCTCCTCTGTTCCAGTCCAGTTTCACTCTGATCCTTTGGATCTTCTGCACAGAGAGATCAGATGATGCTGATGGTGACCGTGCTTTGTATTTACCTTCATAGAACCCTATTCTCCAGTATGCAGACTGTTTGTCTCCCTTCCTCTGGACAGGCTCTGCTCTTACACCCACTGACCATTGTGTACTGTCTCCAACCAGGACGTCCCAGCTGTGAGTCCCTGACTTAAAACCCTCAGATCCCAGGACTGAGAAGTAATGATCAAACCTCTCTGGATTGTCAGGAAGCTTCTGTCTCTCTCCTCGTCTCAAACTGGTCAGATCTTCAGTCAGGACGAGCCATGGATTAGCAGAGTTTGGGTCCAGAACCACAGGACTGTAGGAGATCATGTCCTTCATCTTGTTCCAGATGTTGAAGCTCAGCTCGCCCAGATGTTTGGCCTCGTCTATCAGAGCTCCTGAGGCCAGCTGTGGATCATCCAGCAGGGGGCACTGCTGGACTCGTTCCACTGAAGCCTTGTAGTTGAGCAGGAACGAGACGTCTTCAGCTCTCAGCTCGTCCTCTGTGGTTCTGATTGTGTCTGAAAGAGCCGTTATGTCTCTGCTCAGAGCCTCAATCTTCTTCTTCATCATCCGACTCTTCTGCTCCTCTTCCTCCCTCAGTGCAGCCATCCTGGCCTCTTCTTCCTTCTCCAGAAACCGATGAAGCTTTTTAAACTGCTCCTTGATCTGCGTCTCTGTGAGTCCGGCCTGGACCTTAATGTGTTCTGCTGTTTGTTCAAACTCTTCTTTAACACGTTCGAAACTCTGTAACTTCTTGTTCAAGGGCTCCAGAGTTTCCTGAAGCTGCTTCTTGTGTTGTTGTGCAGCTTCATCGATGGGTCTGAATCTGTGGTCGATGTGTTTTTCTGAATCTCTGCAGATCACACACACTGGCTCCTGATGGTCCAGACAGAAGAGTCTGAGTTTCTCTGAGTGCAGACTGCAGAGAGCATGTGAAGAGCTCTGATCTCTCTCCTGTAAGAAGGTCTCACACAGGTTCTTTAACACCAGGTTACAACGTGGTTTACGCTTTGAAGATCTACTCTTACAAAGTGGACACAATTTTTCTTCTTTGCCTCTCCACCACTTCTCCACACAGTCTTTACAGAAGCTGTGGCAACATGACAGAATGACAGGATCTCTGAAGACATCATGGCAGACGGAACAGCAGAGATCCTCTTCTGATCTGGAAGCCATTGAGTCTCCAGGTGAAGCTGAAAACAGACAGTCAGTCAGTCACAGCTCCATGAACTTCACTGAGGTTCACTTCCCCTCTGAGTCGAGGTGTTTGTTAAACTCACGGTCAGTGTGTGGAGCGTCGGCAGGTTGTAGTTTGACTCTTCTCTCCTGTAGCTGGACTCACTCAGGACGTCTGGTCTAGTTTGGTCCGGTTTGGTTTGGAAGGTGAATGTGATCGTCTGGTTTTCAGCCTGCGTCTCTTCCGGGAGGAACAGATCCTTCCTGGTTTCTCAGGTGAGTCAGGAGAGGGAGGAGCTTGAGACGCTGGATGATAAAACCTGTTAAACCTGAAACAAATGTAAAGCAGCTCTGCTGCCAGTAACAACTTTGCACCTCCCTTATGGACTGAACTCTAACACTTTAACTCTTAACAGCCTGATTCATCTGCCTGTTCAATATCAACAGTTCATGTGCAATACATTCACTGCGCACATCTTTACTGTCTTTACACTTTATACATTAGCTTAATTACATTCATATATTTCTCTATTTTTCTATATTGAAGTTTGACCTTGGTCAGTGTGAAGTATTTTCTTTTTTGTACATTAAGAGGTAATTTCCTGTGCTTTGACTAGAATGTGAACAGTTCAGGTTTCCTTTCTACACGGGTGTCAACACATCGTACTTGGTTCTAGTTGAGAAGGTAACTTGCTGAAATTGAATGAGCAGCATATACTTTCCTTAATATTTAAAGTTCAAAAAAGAATATAAATGGGAAAGTACAAACACTTCCTCAAGCTGCAGTAACAGTTGAGTAAATATATGTTGAACAAGTTTCCTCAAACAATGTAAATGAAACATTTTGATACAACCAATAAAATTGAGTAGATATAATAAACCCAGATATTACATGAAAATGGTAAAACTAAAATATTACAGTCCACTGAAGTTTCATTCTGGGACATTTGAGTGAATGCATTTGATTTCTTGTCATCACTGAACTGATCAAACATTTTTAAAGACAAAGTGAGAAGATCCTCGTGTGTAAGAACATATCCTGAACCTTTAATCGTATATTTTTAGGACTCAACTCGTTTCCGTGTGAAAACCTGTGACGAACACGGGGTGTGATAATTTTAAGAACAGCACTGAGGGGGGGTGGGGTCAGGGTTTACATTCTTGGGGTATTGCATTTTGCTGCACTTCTGCTCCCCCAACAATGTCGTGCCTCATCGGGGCCACAATCCTCAGCGACCGCAGGGCCGAGCGGGCGACAGCTGCCAGAGAAACAACGGACGCCACTTTCCCTCCATGCGAACCTCATGAGAAATTCCTGGAATGGCGGCGATTGTAATGCGGCCCTATACAGTTACATAATGAGGGCGCTTCATAAACATAATCTCTGCTTCCCTTTTCCTTCCTCTTCCCTCCACTTCCCCTTCTCATCTCCTGCCTGCGAACCGCCTCTGGTTCATCCGCTTCCCACCTCCCGCCGTCCTCTGCACATTTCACACTGTGACGCTGGACTTTACACAGCTGCGCTTACACAGCTGTTGTTTGATTGCAGATGTGATTTTGCTTATGCACATTGTGTGTGTGTGTGTGTGTGTGTGTGTGTGTTTTGTTCCCGGCTGCTTGATAACAGCGTTCTCTGAGCCATGAAACAGTAAATATCCATCATCCCTGACAGGCGGCAGGTTTTCTCACCACATCAACGTTCAGCTTTTGACTCCATGAAATGAGTTCAGGTTCTTTAAACAGTTTTCATTCATCCCACTGTCCCTGAATCCTTCGTCCATTTCGAATAAGCGTGTATTAAATGTGGCTGAAAATACAGATCAATTTAAATATTCCAAAGTTTTATCACTTAGCTGAGGGGGAAAAGTTAGTAATGATTAAATTAAGGTGTCAGGAATTACAAAGGTAACAGAATGTCCCATGTACTTTGTGTGTGTGTGTGTGTGTGTGTGTGTGTGTGTGTGTGTGTGTGCGGCAGTAAAATAGTTTCATAACTCAGAGTTTACATACATCTATATTACTTTTTGGTTTCTTTTTTCTGTGAGGTAAATCAAGCTTGTGGCTTAACTGAAGCATCTAAATTCAGATGTTACTAAAAGAGAACAACTCAAGGTGAATGATAATGTTTCTCTGGGACTTCTGGATGTGTGAATTAGCTTTTCTTTCCTCAGCAAGTTCATTATATTAACTTTTAACGAGGTGATTATCTCACCGTCATATTTCATAACTTGTATCTGCTTCCCCCAAAACGGCAAAAACAGTTTTCTGCAGGTTTAAAGTCACAGATTGTAAATAAAGATGGAGGACACATCGAAAAATCAACACTTGTGATTCAGCTAAAATGACAAAAACTCCTTGAATGTGCACGTTGACTTCTCCACATCCCGTCCACTTACATGGTGAGGCAGAGTTTATGATCTTTACTGCAGCCAGCCACCAGAGGGAGACTGAGAGACTTTGGTTTCGCTTGTTGAGAGCCGGAATGGAGATCACTTTTTGCTGCATTATTATTCCTTGTCTTACACAATATGTCCTTGTGTCCAGTTTTCTCTTTGTTTCTTACACAATGTTGTTTTGCAGCTGCTGCAGCCGGTTTCCCCGAAGGGACAATCAAGTATATTTGGTTTGATTTGAATGGAAGTGAAGCAGGAAAGTGAGCTTCAAACTGGTTGAATGGGTGAATGTGGTGTGTAGTTCTGTGAGTGGTGGACACAACTAGTAAAGCACATCATATAAACAACCTCTATTTACCATTTGATGAACACACTGTCTTTTGACTGCTGTTCCCCTGAAGCCTGGAGCTTGTCTGCTGAAGTTGTTGTTCTGCTGCTGCTCTGCTTTGTGCATTTTAAAAATTTGAATTAACTGTATTGTTGACTGTTGTACGGCGACCTTGAGTATCTTGAAAGGCGCCTTATAAAATAAATGTATTATTATTATTATTAAAACACAGAGCTTGAAACCGACCGTGTGAGACCCGAGGCCCTGCAGGGACAAACTGATCCTCTAGAGGTCAGTAGTGCAGCTTCAGACCCTGTCGGCGGCTGTAATCAAAAATCTTTGCCCGTCTCAAAATGTTATGACTGAACGTCGGAAACAAAAAGAGTTTTTATTGAACCGAGGCGTCCAGCGGCGAGAGACACTCTCCCTTCCCACTCGGTCCCGTGTATTGTTCAGAAAACCACTTGAAAACCCGCGTTGACAGTTTGAAATAACAAGTTGTGTAACTGAAGAGACTTTTTCCAGGACACAGGGAAACACAGTTTACGTCTGCAGCTCGTAAACAACCACGTCGGCTTCTCCACCCCCCCCCCCCCCCGAGTGGTTTACGTGCTCCTCCTCCTCCTCCTCCTCGCCCTCCTCCTCCTCAGCGCTTAGAGTGGGTGTTGTATGACGAGGCCTATTTCTAAAAGGACCTGAGGGAGGGCCGCCTCTCCCCAACAGCTGCCCAGCTGTTCCACCTTGTTGACCACCACCCCCCTAACCACCCACCCACCCGCCCGCCTGCCTCCCAGCAGCCCATGACCAACGCAGCCACTCAGCGCGGCCTTGACATCACAGCCGAACGAGGACGCCAGCAGCTTCTGTGCAGCTGGAGTGAAAGACGGGTTCCTCCGGGTCAGTTTCAAATCCGTCTGATGTTGAATCTGAATCTGATGCATCGAACACCAGTCAGCAGATAACAACACATCTCCGATCAGAAAGACGAACACAGATTCAGCACCGACGCCTCTCGACCTGCGCACACCGTGTCGCTCCTGCCTCACCCTGGAGATCCGGCGCCCCCCCACCACCCCACCCCCACCCCACCCACCCGCCCTCGTCTTCCTCAGGCGGGAGCAGCGGATGAAAGCGAGAGCGAGCATGAAAGGCATCGTCTTGGCAGTGCAGATGACCTCCGGGCTTTGCTCCTCTCGTTTCTTCTATCTGCAGCCTCCTCCTCCCACCTTTTCACCTGCTAAAACCCTCCACTCCCCCCCCCCCCACCACCGCTGCCCATCCCCCCCACCAACCACAGAGCCTCTCCTCCGTGTCCGTGGGTGGGATGGAGGAGTTCGGAGACGAGGGCGATGAAGAGTCCATCATCCCATTATTTCCTGTTTTCACTCCGGAGGGAGAATCTTAAAACGCAGCCATTAGTTGATTATGTTTCCTCGGTTGTTGTTAATCACAGAGGGGGGGGGGGGGGGGGGGGGGGGGGTGTATTAAGTGTTAGAGTCATTATGTCGGTCTTATTTCAGCTTTTATCCTTCAGCTGATGAAGACCCAGGAACAGGGACGAGTCTGCAGAGTCAGCAGAAACTCACGGTTTGCAGCTGTGAACGTTATCAAAAGGTCACGTATGGAAAAACTGAGTCGTAGACATGAGATGAAACTGAGACACGTTTCATTTACGTG
This sequence comes from Limanda limanda, assembly GCF_963576545.1. NCBI lineage: Eukaryota > Metazoa > Chordata > Actinopteri > Pleuronectiformes > Pleuronectidae > Limanda > Limanda limanda. Next base: position 25,116,995 of record NC_083647.1, on the reverse strand, counting down.
ATTAAACTCCTTCAAGTTCACTGAGGCCTGTTGTTCATCATCTTAGAGGAAAAGATCATTTATGTACCTTTATATTTTTACACTGAATTATGTCACCAGGATAATTCAGAGTACTTTCTTTTTGCATATAGCATTTGATACCCATATTCATTTTGTATATGCTCCCATTTGTTAATGTGCCTTATCAAGATTATCGTCTTGGTTAAAACTGAAACAGGATGTGAACCCAGGAATCAAAGTTCTGCACTTTGAATGACACCGGACCTACGACTAACGAAGAAATCTAAATGTTTCACAGAAATAAAACTGAACTGCAACAGAGAGAAATGTAAAACTAGTTTCATACTCAGTCGTGTTGCAGCTTTGTTTCTCGTCGGAGGTGAAGTTCGGGTTTATTGCTCCTGTGAGACGTTTTCTATCTGAGAGCAGCAGATGCCTTCACAAGAAAAATTATTATAAAAAAAGGGGCAAGAAAAACCCCCTCAACTCAAAATCCTTACCCACAAAGCATCTGTCAGACCTGCTGGTTGCTAGGCAACAGCTCCCCTCGCCTCTCCGTCACTGCGCTTCTGTTTTTTAGTTTTTTTTCCTCGTCCCTGATAAAACGTTCTGCTTAGCGAAGAGGTTTCTTTACCTCAGGGATGGTTATCGCTTCACCGTTCGCCGCTGTGGTGTGGACAGGTTTAACGCCCGGGCTAATTAGGTTCGTGTCCAAAGAGCTTCTTCTAACCCCCCCCCACACACTCTGCCCTCCCTTACATGAACAGCGAGGCGCTAACTGCCGTGAGAAATCAGCCATGGAATTATTCAAAAAGCAATTCAGCCTAAACAGTGGTGGAGATATGGAACGGGCCTTTCACCCGAACAGGCAGCAACTGAGAAACAGCCCCAGAATCTCTCTTCATCTCAACCCAGCAGTGATTAAACGTCGGGAGAAACCAGCTCCAGCTCCACGGCTGAAACATATTTCACATTTAACAAGCCGTCGCAGAGAGAAGCAGGAAGAGACGCTGCACGGGAAACAGGTTCAGACCAAACTCAACTCCTGTTTTCATTGGTTTTACTGGTGAAAACATCTTAAAAAGGTTAAAAGGCCAAACGTGGTGGAAGGAGGTGGGTCAGGGGAGGACACATTACATTTCACTTGAGATGTCTTTCACCATTTTCCTTGATTTCTCTGATAATATGATTAATGGATCTCAATGAATTAAAAAGAGAATCTGGCGTGTTGTGTGACATTTGGTGCAGATCCAAACTAAAATCTGGATCTAGTGAATATAAATGTGGATTCAAAAGGGGACAGTTGGCACCCGACTGAGTCACACGCTGCACGGTAAACAGGTTCAGACCAAACTCAACTCCTGTTTTCACTGGTTTTCATTTAAAGTGAAAACATCTAGAAAAGGATAAAAGGACAAACATGGTGGAAGGAGGTGGGTCAGGGAAGAACACATTACATTTCACTTAATTTCTATGATAATATGATTAATGATTAATTAATGGATACATTTTTGATGAATAAAATTAAATCTGGCGTGTTGTGTGAAATTTGGTGCAGATCCAAACAAAAATCTGGATCTAGTAAATATAAATGTGGAATCAAAAGGGGACTGTTGGCACCCGACTGAGTCACATCCCTTTTTTCATTAATTTGTTTTATTTATGTCTCGTCAACGTGATTTTGTTTTCTCCTTGTCTCGCACACGACACGTTACATCAGACTGGCAGGTGATACAATCCCTTTCTGGTTCCAGTCTGTGTAAATGGCCCAGCTCCTGTGTCCTGTGATAGTTTGTGGAAACAGCTACAGACAGAAAAAACCACTTTGACTTCAAATCGATGAGGTCAAACCGGGAGGACCAGCTGACGAGAGGCAGATGTGCAGGAGCAGGAAAAACCACCAAACACCAACAATCAGCTTTTTATTCACTGGGCACGTCTGCCTTTTCAAACACTCTCACTTGTTTTTGACCTGTGACTCAACGCTGAGGATTATTTCATAAAATGTGTCTCATCCACTTTCTTCAGTGTCATAAATGTGATAAAAAAAAAGAGAAGTCTAACATTGTAAAAGTTTAATATGGTGCAAGGTCTGATTCAGAGGAATTGAAATGAATTGTGAGCAGAATCAGGAAAAACGTGCAGGAATCAACACAGAAACTATACGAGAGCTTTAAATGGAACCAGCCCAGCGAGCGTGTTGTGAGTCATTGTAATTACACTGCACATGTTAACAATCCACATCTGAACATCTGCTACTGTTATCGAGCTGCAGCTGCAGAAGTTAAAAGCACAATGAAGACGTTGCTCACTAAATATGCTTCAATGCTGCTCATTTGATTCATCAAATACGTTTCAGGGAACAGTTTCTGCGGCCTCAGGTTTTTTTTTTTCAAGGGCGACATTAAAGAATATGTCTGGAGTTGTTGAAGCTGATTCCAGACGTTTGTGAAAGGGAAACTCTGGAAAATGTTTTTATTGACAGTGTTGTTTGTGCTCATTTAAGCACAGAACCCACTGTAAATGAAACAGAGTTTGAATCACAGCCAGAAGCTTTTTACGGATGTTTTTACGGATCATCATGGAACTCGTCCTGTAGCGTGTCCCCGGTCTCCGTGCTGGTTACAAAGCGCTGTGTCATGCCGGGAGTCTTCAAACTGCAGATTGACTCAATTTGCAGTTTGTGTTTCCGGAAAAATGAAACCTCATCCCTGCTGGGTCGGAGCCACGACTCCCAGAAATCTCTCCTCCCGACTAATAGACTCATGCATCTGCAGCCCGGTAACTCGCTCTCGTCTGCCAGCGTCTGTAATCCTAGCGGCGTGATTTGAAATATTATTGCTCGTACATTCAGGGATGGAGGAGCAATCCTGGCATTTAAAATATACTCAAAGTATTTCTTTGTTGCAGAAACTCGTGAAGCAACAGAGGAAAAACAACCTCTTAACTTTTGTTGTCGACAAACATTTGACTTTTAATTTAACTTTCTATATCTTGTATATATCTGTTTTGCATTTTACTCTTTATTTAACTTTTTATATCTTGTATATATTTTTGTTTTGTTTTATATACAGTTATTTCTTTCTTATGTGAAGTACTTATTGTGTTTTTATGCTTAATGTTAAATGTATGCACCTATTTATTAGAGAAAATTCCAGGTAGGTGTAAACCTTCTTGGCAATAAATCCTTTCTGATTCTGATTCTGATTCTGATTCTGATTCAACCAGGAACTTTATTGGTTCAAACGTGTTGCACATCGTCCCGATCAGCTCAGCGACATGTTGAGCTTCCAGATGTGGACGTGAAGACGCCCCGGCTCAGATGAAAGGTGGAGCAGGTGGTGGAGGTTTGTTGACGCAGGAGACGAGACGTCACAGTCGAAAAGAGAAAGAGAAGCAGAAAAAGCAACGAGAGGAAAAAACGAGGACGAGTGACGAGAGAGAGAGAGAGAGCGGAGGAAGAGAAGAAACCTCTGGGTGCTCAGTGGGGGTCAAGAGAGAGAATTACACTTGGCAGGCGTGTGTGTGTCTGTGTGTGTGTGTGTGTGTGTGTGTGTGTGTGTGTGTGTGTGTTTCATCGTTACGGGTCGACACTGACTCCCTCCAACCCTCCAACCTTTCTCTTCATCTTTGTTCCCATTGCTTCCTTTTCTTCTTCTCATCTTCTTCTTCCCTCCGTCTGCTTTCATCTCCCACTTGTCTTCAGGCTATTTACCTCTTTTCTTCCCACTTCACTGTCACCTCTGCCTTTCTTGTCCTCTTTCTGCTGGTCTCTCTCTCTCTTCTCTTTACTCACACTCACCCTCTGGTTGAAGTGAAGTATATTTCAGCTTCTGTAGAATGGATTGGCTCAGAGTTTAATACGGATATTAATTTCTTTGCAGACGATGATTGTTGATGACTTTGCTTCACTGTCCTCCTCCTATTTTCAGTCTGTTTCTTTTCGAACTTTGCTCCCTCCGTCTTGTCCCTGTGTGTCTTCTCGTCTCCTCCCTTCTCTTTGACCTCCTCGCCCTTCTCGTCTCCTCCATCTCCATTCCTCTTTTGTCCTTGTGTGACATCGCTCTCCTCGTCCTTCCTCCTACTCTCCTTCCGTGCTCCCTCTTCTCTTCCTCTCTCTTCTTCTTCACTGGTCATTTCTCTGTCCTCCAGGAAGTGCCTTGTCAATGGCGAGCATTGAGCGTCCCCGGCTCCGGCCCAGTCGGGCGTCTCTGGCTGTGTCCACAGTTGTCGTGGAGAGGGACACAAGCCGCCAGAGCTGGTCGTCCTCCCACCGCGCTGCTTTGACCCGGCCCGGCCCGACCTGCTGTGGTGCTGCTGGTGCAGGATGTGTGTGTGTGTGTGTGTGTGTGTGTGTGTGTGTGTGTGTCTGTGTGTGTGTGTGGGCTGGTTAGTTGGCTGAACACAGTGTCACAGCACAATAAACCCTCCGGCTGCGATGGAACATCAGTCACTGGCCGACGGGAGGAAGCAACAAGATCTCAGTGAATTTGACTTGGTTCAGAATCATGTGTTTTACAACGTGTCGTTTCCTCTGACGCTGAAAAAAAATATGACAAAACTTCTCATGTTCATGTTGATATTTAACTTTTTCTCACCTGATTCCTCAAATCAAGATTTCTGCTGATTTGGTGAGAAATGTGTTTTCTGAAACGTACATAGCTCTGTGGATTACTTTGAGATTAAAGGTCCATTTATGTAAGATTTGTGGGAAAGGATCTTTCGGCACAAATTTAATTTAGACTAATCCTAGTGATGTTTTCACTCATGTGTTTTATCTTTTCCGACTCGTGACGTCACTGCACTTCCATCTCCGTCGTCTTTGTTCGAACCCGGAGCCCAGAGACAAAGCAGAGAAACACTCACCACAGTCCCACTACATTCTGACTGTAATGTGCCATAATTACACAGTGAATGTATGTATTGTACTTGATTGCCGCAGCCCTCAGTGACCCTGAGCAGCACAAACAGACGGATGGATCTACTGTATAATTACAGCGTAATGAGTTGCAGCCCGTCGCCGAGAGGAAAATAAAAGCCAGAAATATGAGATTTATGTGATTCTATGTTGCTCCGCTTTAAAATGCTCCGGGAAAACCAAGTGTATGTGTAGAAGTGCATCCACCACATAGAAACTATGCTGTGAGCCACAGCCGGGGCAGAGATGTGATTCAGCTTGGCTCTCCTCCGGTGTGAGGTAGGAAAACACGGTGCAACTGCGCGGGTGCATGTGATACTGTAATTATGGGATGTACATACTTGTAATTATACAATAAAACCACAGGCCGTGGTTTCTTTCAACAAGAGGCTGCTGTTGAGGGAGAAAACAGGGAAAGTCTGAGACCTCGGTGTCTTTACGTTGCTCTGTTTTTTTAACGTGAAGCTACGAAGGGAAGAGAGAACTGAGACGAGTTAAAGGAAACATAGAATTTACAATATGAGAGAGAACGCCTTACTGGAAAGTTACAGACCATATTTAGGTCAGGCAATAAAACCGGAGTGGCAGCCTTTGTTGTAAAGAAACAAAGAAAAGCCAGTGATTTTTCCGCTTTTATCTTTGCTCTACTTTAACATCACGTAAAGGAAACACACTGTAAACGTATATGCATGGATGTGAGCTTATAACAACTATGTTTGTATATACACTCTATATAATTACACACTACTGCAGCGGTTGTTTAAAAAAAGACTCAGAACATATCTGTGCTTTTATTTCGGTCTGCTTTAAAATGGAAAAACCGAGTAAATCGATGAGAGCGTGTAAGAGGACTCGGTGTTTACACCACACTGGGATCAGAGCATCTTTACATCTGAGCTCAACGAGTCCAGAACAGCCATTTCTCTGCTTTGGCTTTGTCCTGATCTCAGAAACAAAAGTGACAGGAAAGTGTCAAACACACGAGACGATTACACAACTGGTTGCAGCCGCTGTTGTTGTTGAAGAGAAAACTGAGACTCTCCCTTCATTGGTTCTGTGAGTGGAGAGAATTCAGTGTAATCACTAGAAAACACTGAGCTACAAACAATCTGCGGCTCTTTGAATTATGTAAAAACAACATCACAGAGAACAGCTGAAACCTGCCGGAGACTTTCTTCTGCTCGGCTTTGACAAAAGGATAATTTAGGAAAACAATAAAAACACAAACAATGTGAAACTTTCCCCAAAAATACCTTTTAACCGCAGGAAGACTGAAGCTCTTTGACGACATGAAACGACCACAAAGGAACCGGCAGCATGACTGGGGCGAGAACGTTTAGAACATGGGCCATAAACACTTCTTTGTGTGTTGTTCTCTTATGTGCATCGCCCCCTGCTGGCTGGCTGCAGTCATAAACCCAGCCTCCTCCATGTAAGTGGATAGGACATGGACTAAAAAGTCAAATGCATGTTTTTTGTCATTTTCGGTAGTTTTTATGATTGTTCAGGTTTCTTGTACATTTGGCTTTCATTGGTTATTTGATGCAAGAATAAAGGGGTGGGATGTCATGATTGACAGCTGTGACTGACTCGTGATTGGTCGAGCATGAGGTGGAGGCGGGACCAAGAGGGCGCCGTTGATATCTGGGATGTTTTTACTTCATTTCTGGATAGTGGGAGGAAGAGGAGACCCTCTTATCTTTATTTACAGTCTATAATAAAACTTTTTTTTTTACCTCTGAATACATGCAAACACCAAAAAGAAGAGTTTGGGTTTTCAATGAATCTAAATGTAAAAATCCCCTGAGAAACATGGAGTTACACTGAGTGAGTCTTATCCATCCTGACATGTAGACAACCTCGTATTTACAGTTGGAGTAATATCATATTTTGATTGGATCAGGGAGTCAGTGTGTGTGAGTCTGAATATAAGAAATTTATACTGATCCTGTTTGACATTATTATTTGTTTCTGAACAAAATCTTAATATTTTCATTGTGTGTTCATGTAATTTCCCGTATCCCTCTCGGCTGAAACTTTAGATTTCACCTCAGCAAACACGTCATGTTAGTACAAGAGGTTAGTTCCAAAATATAAAGGAATTGTGCATTTTGTGATAAAAGCATGAAATTTGGTACACTTATAGCCAAAGGCATTCTCAAAAGATTTGGATGTGGAGCCATCATGAATTTTCAACATGGCGCCCATGGCAGCCATTTTTCAAAATGTCCGCCAGCAACAACTGTTTTCTTATGAATGATGGATTTAATATGATATTTCAGACTTATTTACCATTCATACTACTTGGTAAATGTCTTTTGGATAGTGGAACCTTTTCATTGAAAATTCAAAATGGCCGCCAACTGGTTAGATATGGATGATCTCTATGTTTAATTATACATTTATCTTGATGCAGAATTTGATTTGGGAACTTTGGAATTTCTAAGAATCTTCTTTCTATCTCAAAATACTCATGTTAAGCAAGGGAAACCTAGGGTCTATCACAGGGAAGACCAGTCACACTCGCCTTCACAGACACAAAGGGCTGTAAAATGCATAAGGCCCTATTGCATCACGTTAATACTTTGAAAGCACCGCGCCGTGATGCACTACGGAGGATTCCTCCATCATTTTAATTGAACTCCCCTGACAGTGCCGCCGGTGCTTTCTACCGCTGCACCTCCATATTGATCGTGGAGAACAATGGCGAGCTAAAGGGCCTTTGTAGTGCGGCTCTGACGAAGTGCCCGGCGCCGTCTGGAGACGGACGGAGACGCACGCTGCCGGACTCGCCTGCCACGGCACAGCGAGCGCCGTTTAATCTCCTGCACGGCTCATCCATCACACGCTGACAGCTCCGGAGACAGCGGCCATGTTTACATGCACGCCGTTCACTCCCTAACCCGGTTACTCCAGCGTTATCTTTTTATTTTGGTCTCTGGCACAAATAACAGACCATTTCATTACCGGAAAAATACTTGAAATTGTCTTTATAGCTGATAGGCTTCAAATGTAAAACATCTAAATGCTGCGGAACATTTTTCTAGGTCACGTTTCATTGACGTGCACAGAAGCGGCTTTGATCAATGCATGTAAATGTCATAACTGTGAATAACCTTGATAAGCTCATAATTTAATTATGGGTCATATTTGGACGTCAATGAAACAGCGTGGCGAGCGAGCCGTGCCACGTTCCCGGCTGCACTGGGAGTTCTCTTTCATTTCCCCTGGAGGCGATTAGAGGAAGCCTCAGTCGCTGCGGGAGCTCGCAGCCGAAACCCTTTCATATATTTCAGGGAGGAGAATTCTATTAACTCCTTTTGACACGAGGGAAACTCAATCCCTCTGTATCAAAGGTTCAGGTAAAGGTCTGTGGCTTCACCTGAATAAAGCTTTAAGTCCGACCAATCGCTCGGCGGCTCGGTTCTGTACGTGCGTTTCTCTTCCTGCTGTACAGGCTCATCCGCTGTATTTTGTGTTGTACTGTACTTGAACTAATACTGGTTCTATTGTGCTTTCTGTGGTTCCAGATATATGTATTTTGATCCTGATTGGCCACTTTCAAAACAGCAGCAGTTGTAGCCCGATGCAATTTGCACTTCACTCCCCCTGAAAGCAGAGAAACTCATGTTTTAATGATTCTCCTGCTGCACAGAGGTGGCTTCATGTCCCCGGCTCCGTGCTGACCTCGGATTCAGGGGCACACGCCACGGGAACAGGTTTCAGAGAGCGGCATCAATCCCGAGTTTATTGTAAAATGAAGGTTTATCAAGTGGAGTATTTTATATTAAATCCCTGGCTGATCAGATTTGCCGACGCCAATTCAAACATCATGTCCTCGTCGTCCTCTGGTCGCTCCTGTGCAGACCGGCTCCTAATAGTTTAGTTTGATGGGAAGTGGGAGGAAGTAGAGACGTGTCGTCCATCTTTATTAACTTGGCTATTTTTCCTTGAGCTTCTGTGTGACTGAACCGTTACGTTTTCTGTTTTTTTCTATGTGTTGTTACGTTAATATGAAAGAACAGTGAACACAAAGAATCTTTACTTTGTTTTAAACGTTGTATTGTGTGTGTTCCGCTCAGCTTCTCATTCTGCTCCACATTCAAACACCTGATTTCTTCAATATGCATGAAAAACTTTGCCCTCATCAATCAAAGCTTGTGCTTCATGCAAAAAAATTAAAAATTACAGTTTTCAAAGTCAACCACTTAACGCACAGATGCAAACAGCCGACTAACAAACTTGTAAAAGCAGCAAGAGCAGACCGCGCTGCTGAAAAATGCATAAGTGGTTCTTATATTTTGCAACATAAAGAGCGTTTCGTCATGCTTACAGTATCAGAGCTGATGGCAGCAGTGTGTATCTTTGTGTGTGTGTGTGTGTGTGTGTGTGTGTGTGTGTGTGTGGGGGGGGGGGTGATGTTTTCATTCCTTTCTGTCTTAGATCTCAGAAAGCTGCTGCCTGCTTTGGCTGAATTTTAACAACAGAGGGTCAAAGAAATATACAATAAGGTTTAAATTTGTGTGAATGCATTAGATTCTCACTGGAAGTAAAATAGTTTAAATAGCAAAAATAAGACGTTTTTTTAGACATGGACTTTTCAGAAAATGTGCAGAACAGAGACGAGCTGAAGGACATGATGTATTAATAAAAATACATCCACACACCGACCCTCATCACCAGAAGATCTGGAATCTCCTCGTGTTTCTAAGTGGACGTCTTCGTCTTCTACGTGTACGACTCCTCTTCGTCATCCTGAGATAATTTGTGTTCTTCCAGTTTCACGTCCGTCACGCGTTAGAAACCTCGTCAACACGTCCACTCGCTCACTTTGAGTCAAAAATTAAAAAATTAAGTCAGTTCAATCTTGACATATTTACAGAACCATGTAATTTCGATTCACTACATTATAATTCTGAATTAGCTTCTGCAGTATATTTCTTAATAGTTTCTCTAGAATCTCCGCTCTGCTCAGCACCTGCATAATGCGAAAAGGATGCACGATGAAAAAAGCCTAAAATCCATTTTGTGCCTTTTAACTTGATGTCGTACATTTTTCGATCAACAACGCCGAGTCACTGCGATTCAACCTGTGATGTCATTGTGCATCAGCCTCTGTGGAAATATCCTCAGTCGCCGTCTGCAGCATCCGTCCACTTCCTGTTGGCACTTCTGTCCATGGCGCTCCACCTGCCCCCGACCACAAGGTCTCTCTCGGTGGCAGCTCATCACAGTCACACTTCAAGTTCCACATCTAATAATAGACCAATAAATAAAGCAGTAGGACGCGTGTCTGAGCTTTCCTGAGTTTCTCTGTGTTACCATGTGACATCAAAGCTCAGCTAACTGAAACGTGAGGGTGAGAGAAAGAGACGAACTGCTGTTCCCGTTGTTACTGTCAGACGTCTGGTGTGAGGGAGATTAGGGCCGAGGGTGAACCTGCAGCTTAAGGTTATAAAAATAAAAGAGTCTGATGAGAGCGAGAGAGAGCGAGAGCGAGAGAGAGAGAGAGAGAGAGAGAGAGAGAGAGAGAGACAGAGAGAGAGAGAGAGAGAGAGAGAGAGAGAGAGCAGGCGTTCTTTGCCGTTCACCTTGAACGTGAGATGGAAGACGCTTCTCGCATGTGGAAGCGTTTTGCCTCCGGACTCTTAATGACTCCTAATTTCAAGGCAAATAAACCAAACAACGTTGCCTTTGAGTCTCGCTCCGTTTGTGAAGCAGAAAAACAGCCGAGACAGAATTCACATTCTTTTCCAGCTGACGTGCAGATTAAATGTTCCTTTCTTATCTGCCCGGCGACCCGTGACTGCACTCCACCATTTTGTTTTCCAGGTTTTACAGCCAGGTCTTTTCCTCAAGGTTACATCACAGGTTGAACTCTTTAACTTTACCATTAAAACTAATTCTCATGGTTTAAATGAGCCTCAGTACAAACCAGCTCTGTGTTGGTGAACTTCTACTTAAGTAACTAGATAATCTAGATTTAAAGGAGGGTTCCTTTTCCAGGCTTTATGCTAAGCTAAGCTACATATCAAGTGCACAGATATTAAAGTGTAATCTACAACTTGAGAAGAAAGAAAACAAGATGAGTTTGTAATCGGAATATTTACAACTTTTATTGATATTTTGGAGTTTAAAAAAAGTTCATTTAAATGTTAATCTTGTCTTGCTTCTGTAAAGGGTGGGGGGTGGTGTGATTTAATTAACAAACATATGTAAAAATATCAAAGAGCTCATTAGGAGCCAGGATGTATTGAAGTTATTGAAGTTTACTGCTCGTCAGTGGAGATGGAACTAGAGCAGGTTCATCACTTTATTGGTTCCCTTGGAAACATGGCCAACGTAGAAAACAACTAAGATAAATCACAGCTTTTATCTACAGCACATACTGGACTTTTTAAATATGTATGTAAATGTCTGATCATACATTGGATGGTGAGCTCCCTCTGTCCTGTTCTGTCTCTGTCAGAGTTAGTGTTGCATATTTAAGACAGTTTCTTAAAATGTCTACTTGGTAAAACTGAAGATATGAATATAAATTTAATTAAAACATATCCCTTATTGTCTTGATGAACGTGTTTGAAACTCAATGACAAACACGTTGTGCAATTTTTGTGTTCAGACACTTTAGATGGAAATATCACGTAGTAATACACGTAGTAGAGTTCCCGCTGCAGACGAGGAGTTGGGATTTGTTTGTTCGACCTTCCTCTCTGTAAATCACCCGGACGGTTTGAAGTGACGACCATCAGCTCACCCGGCCCTCCTCTCCCTGCAATCATCCCGCTGGCTGCTGCTGAACATTGTGATACCATGACCCACGCAGACATTTTTCCCTTATGATCGCACATCATGGGCGGACATGTCAAAACAGCTCAGAGACGACTCTCAACAACCAGGGCCGTCCCGTCACCCTCTAATCCAGCAATTAGAGAAAAGGCCAGAGAGATGGAACAGATGTTCCATAAATGGGAATGGCAGAGGGAGCCCTGGCCACTGATGGTATTCCTAATCTGTCCAAGAAGGACGAGCGAGGAGAGAGGGAGCAGCCCCCCCCGCTGCAGCTCACACTGAGGTCACACGGTGCTGCGCTAATAATTCAGAAAGCTTGTTTTCAGTAACATCTGTTGCCAGAGGAGCGCGGCTAACTACTTAATAGGTCAGTACGCTTCAAACGCAGAGCTGAACACAGACCACCGTCTGAATCCCCACCCCTCCACATAGTTCTGATGTTTGAGCATGAGTGGGGGGGGGGGGAGAAACAAACAATCCAACAAACAGCAGCGGCTGGCGCGTTGGTATGTGGAGGTCTGTCGCTCTTAAGTTTAATTGTGTGTACAAACGCATCTTCGAGGAAAACGTGTTCCACATGCGAGAGATTATCACTCGTCCCTCTGTAGGACGTTCACCTGAGACTGAACCAGATTTTAGTCTCATCCCTTTTGTTCATGCACATCCCGACTGACTGGGTACGAGCAGTGAGACCAGAGATCTGAGAGCGAAACCTATTTACTAGCTGCTCAGGAGCAGTTACAGACGACCTGCTGAACGTAGAGTTACATCCAGCAGCTGAAGGCTGGTGGAGACCAAAGCAGAGCTCCAAAGGAGAGAGCTAAGAGCTAAGTGTCTTTGTAGAGGAGCCAGGGATTGAACCAGCAACCTTCTGCCAAGTGGACGACCCACTCTTCATCACATACATGAATATAACACAGATTATGCTCATTGAGATGTTGTTTTGGCGTCTTCCTTCCTCCTAGTGGTTAAAATCATCAACTCTAAATACCACTGACACTTTAGTCTTACTCACTAATCACATTCAGTCTTAATTAACATTAAGATCATTCAAATCTACTGTTGTATGTTTATTATTCATCTAATATTCTAGTTTATTTCAGAATTACTTCACTATTGATGACTCCTGGCGTCTTGACTGTTCATGAGGATTCTTAGCATGAAATGATATTATTTATGTTATAAAGATTATTTATTGTCACTGCTGACACAGCTTATTGACCCATTAAATCCTCGATCACCCGTTTTTCAGGAACAGTTTAGTTGGATCTGGGTTTGAACCAGTTAGAGAGCTTGTCTGCTCAGAGTTTTACAGTCGGAGCTACGTCCAAACTCGGTGTTTTGAAGTTGAGTCCAGCAGCTTGACGGAGCTCTGTGTTTGGCTTCAGACTCACAAAGTTTTATGAGATGCTTCTGCTCTCCAGAGAAACAACTACTGCAGAAACCAGTTAGAGCAGTAAGTTATTGTTGAGATGGATAAGGAGGTAGAAATATCCTGGACTCTGTGACGTGTTATTGATTTAAATGTACCTGTTGAAAACACTTCTGAATTTTACCCCTTAATACCTAAACTTTGATTAGTTTTCACTTTGCTTTATTCCCCCCCCGACACCTACCCATCATGGTTAACGGCTCCATAGACACGATACACCAGAAAAATACTGTATGTTCTGTTGTAAGAGAGATTTTCATCATAAATACCAACGAATTCCCTGAATCCTCAACCTTGCACTATATGCATGTACAGAAAATATGACATACTATACAGCTCATGTAGATCAAACACTTAAACCTCTTACTGAGTGTACGTCCTTTACTCCTGGTTATAAACAGGACACACACACAAATACTTGTGAAGTACTTTTAGATGTCTGCCCTTGAGAGGTAGTAAATAAATTAACATAATTACTACCAACACTAACTATGTCAAGAGTCCGAAATACTTCTGTGAGAAATCAATGAAAATGTTGCTGGTGCTGTTTTCTTTTTGCTTGTCTATTGTTATTGTCTGTACAGTATAGATACAATAACTTCTCCTGGTTTATCCCACACATTGAGATCTGCTGTGAGTGACGCTGCTGTCAGAGCTGCCTCCAGCAAACAGACCCTCGCTGGTCCCTGAACTATCATCGGGTCTATTCCTGCAGCTCACTGGGACCCGAGTCCTCCAAGGAGCTGCAGAGCGGATTGTTTTACACACACCTGCTCCGGAGCGTCACTCGGCTACACGCCTGTCTCAGAGGGAGCGCGGTTAATCGCTGATTTGGCACACTTACACTGACAACATACCAAGGTCCAGTTTCAGGATCTCTGGATGCTAACACACACACACACACACACACACACACACACACACACACACACGCGCACACACACACACACATTGTACTCTATCTTAGTGACGACACTCATTAACACAATACATTCCCAAGCCCTTTATCCTAAATCTAACAATCCAACTAAATTCAAACCTGAAACCTAATTCCAACACAAATATATAAGTACAAGTACACACACACACACACACACACACACACACACACACACACAGTATCGCTTCAGATCTACACACATAAACTCTCACACTTTCACTGAACACACACACACACACACAATGCATATCTAACTGAAGACACTGAACCCCCCCCGATGGGCCGAGCAGTGCGACCTCTCAGCGGCCATCTTTGATTCTCCTCCATGTGTTGCCTCAGCAAAGTAACTTCAAACTGAGCAGAACACACACGGCTGCAGATCCAAAGCCAAACTGAAACATGCAATTATTTTCAGTTGTCTGCAGAAAAAGAAAGGAGAAGAAAAAAGAGAGTCGCTGGTTTGTATGTTCTGGAAACGCTCGGCGCTCTGTGGCTTTCCACTGAATGGGAAACAATTAAAGTTCTTCTTGGCAACACATGAAGCCAGACGGCGATAATAAAAATGGCCGAGCTTCTCAGGGCGGGGGGGGGGGGATCGGCCCGGCCCGTCTGGAACCATGAGAACCTTCTGGAGAACTTTCCTCCTCCGGGCCTCTGGCTCAGGTTCTGCTCTCGATGTATTCAGGTTTTTTTCTGAGCAGCTAAACAAGAAAACACAATTTTCAAAAACAGTAAATATGACACGGACGAGAAAACATTGTTTTTATTTTGTGAAATCTTTGTTGGATTTTAGTTGTCAGATTTTATTAACATGATATTAAAAGGACCGGAGTTCTCAGGCAGCTTGTTTACTACGAGCATCACTTCTCTCTGTCTCATTCGTGGTTCACACTGTCGATCAATATCACAGAGCGGAGAAGAGAAGCCAAATCTCCTGGTTCGCCCCCTGGTGGCTGGCTGCAGTGTAGCTCATGAATCCTGCCTCCTCCATGTAAGTGGATGGGACACATATACCAAAATAAAAAGTCAAAATATGACTCAAATACATTTTCACAAAGAAGGTGTTGTAGCGGAGGCGAACCACCGGACCACGTCAAAACGAGGTAGTAAATAAATTAACATAATTACTACCAACACTAAATATGTCAAGATTCCAACATATGAAATCAACGAAAATGTTGCTGGACCGCCGGACCAGGTCAAAACGTTTTCGTGAGTAACATTTATTCAGACACACACACACGTTTATAAATAAAGAGCCCAGGTTGAGAAATACCTAAATCCTCTGAGGGGAATTCGTGATAAATCTAAATTATAAAATGAGTTTCACCTCTCGGCCACAGACTGGCTCCTCTGTGTGCTGTTCTTTAAAGACTATTACTAAAAATCCATTTAGAATGAATGGTCTGTCTGTGTCATCGCTTGTGTATATCTCCCAATCTCACCCCCCCCCCCTCTACTTTAAAAGCACCACCCATCACTTAACAGCCACTGTACAGAGATGCCCTCTTCCTCCTCCTCCTCCTCCTCCTCCTCCTCCTCCTCCTCCTCCTCCTCCTCCTCCTCCTCCTCCTCCTCCTCCTCCTCCTCCTCCTCCTCCTCCTCCTCCTCCTCCTCCTCGTCCTCTGGGACGCTGCTGGCTGAGAGGTGGATTAAAGGTCATTTAACAACCTGAAGAAAGAGAGAGGGTCTGATGAAGGACGGCAGAGGGGAAGGAGAGAGGAGAAGGAAGAGGAGGAGAAGGAGGAGCAGGACGAGGAGGAGGACGAGGGAGAGGGAGAGGAGGAGGAGGAGGAGGAGGAGGGAGAGGGGCAGGAGGAGGAATAAGAAGAGGAGGAAGATGAGGAGGACGAGGAGGACGAGGACGAGGGAGAGGGAGAGGAGGAGGAGGAGGACGAGGAGGGAGCGGAGGAGGATGAGGACGAGGGAGAGGGAGAGGAGGAGGGAGAGGAAAAGAGAAGGAGCACAGGGGGCAATGGGAAGGAGAGAGGAGGAGGAGGAGGAGGAGGAGGAGGAGGAGGAGGAGGAGGAGGAGGAGGAGGAGGAGGAGGAGGAGGAGGAGGAGGAGGAGGAGGAGGAGGAGGAGGAAGAAGACGAGGGAGAGTGAGAGGGATAGGGGAGGGAGAGGGAGAGGGAGAGGGAGAGGGAGAGGGAGAGGGAGAGGGAGAGGGAGA
The DNA here is from genome assembly GCF_963576545.1 of Limanda limanda. Taxonomy (NCBI): domain Eukaryota; kingdom Metazoa; phylum Chordata; class Actinopteri; order Pleuronectiformes; family Pleuronectidae; genus Limanda; species Limanda limanda. Next base: position 25,100,739 of record NC_083647.1, on the reverse strand, counting down.
GGGAGAGGGAGAGGGAGAGGGAGAGGGAGAGGGAGAGGGAGAGGGAGAGGGAGAGGGGGAGGGATGGAAAGCGTCCACCAACGTAAACACCTCTGAAACAGAAACATCCATTTAGCAGCGAACACACACCCTACCCCCCCCCCTCTCGAGACCCCCGTGAATGAGCCACTTCAGCCGGGGGAGGAGGTTCCAGCGAGGAGCAGGATGTTCTCCTCAGGACGCACTTCAGACCGGCTGAGGGCCAAGAGCCTGAACACAGAGACCTCTCTCTCTCTCTCTCTCTCTCTCTCTCTCTCTCTCTCCCTCTGTCTCTGTCCAGCTTCGCCCTCCCACCCAGGCCGAGAGGCTTCAGAAACACCCACCCCCCCTCATCCTCCTCTTCTCCTCCTCCTCCTTCTCCTCCTCTGTTTACTGAGCTGCAGCCAGCGAGGCGGCGAGGAACTGTATTCAGCAAACAAAGACTTTTCCGTGATTAAAGAGCGTTTAAGATGCAACGAGCGGCTCATTCGTTCATCAACAGGAAGTGTTGATGAACGAATATCTACTAATATCTACTCTCAGTTTACCCTCGCTGTACCTGCGTGTTTTCAGATCATAAATCAGATTTACTAGTAGTGCACACATGAATGTAATACTGGTTGTAGGTATTCATACACACTTAGAGTAGAAAACCCTAGCCTGGGTGCTAGACGAACTTAGCCCCGCCCACAACGTTTTCGGTCGGGAAGTTCGGTCTGGAGTCGCTCTGTTGGGGAGAAATTATCTCCGAACAGAAGCTGCTCGGACCAATCAAATTGTCAGGCCGGGCTTTATACGATGATGGACAGATGATCAACAGTTACGTCATCAACGACGTCATCAAAGAGCACTTGGGTTGACTTTGTTTTCCACAAACATGGCTGCCGCTGGAGAGCTGAGATGTGTAGATGGAGACATCGACAGCGCATTCATTTTGAAAGAGGAACAGAGAAACGCGATCAAGGCATTTGTCGATCGAAAAGATGTTTTTGCCGTCCTTCCTACGGGATTCAGAAAAAGTTTAATTTATCAGCTGGCCCCGATGGTCGCTTATTTAACATACGTCACATACTACGTTGCTCTGATTGGTTGTAGGTCTATCCAATTGAGCGAAGAGGCATTTTGTTTCCTGGTTCCGTTGAAACACGCCCCATAATCACAGCCCAATGGAGCGGTCTCAGACTCATATTCTGACTAGAATCATGAGTATGACAACGTCAGGCTAAGAAAACCCATTAAAGTGCTTATAATGGAAATCAGTTCTTCCAGAAGAGGACGTCTATCTGAGGCAACTGCGACAACACATATCTACTAAAAGTAATTTTTTTTCACATGCGTATCTTAGCAAAGATGCAGAACAGCAATTTGACCCTTTTATTGGTGAACAAATAACTTTTAGTGGAAATTACATGGACTGTCGCAGTTGCCCCATAAGATTACACTTGTTACACTTATATTTGAATCTTTAGTTTCAAGTCTGCTTCAATACAGCTGATGTTTATATATTTAATTATGATTATTTAGAGTCAGATACACAGTAAAGCACCGTACGTTTGGGTCATGTTGGAACCATGTGATTGACAGCTACCACCGTCCAATGGCTCCTCCTTCTGGTATCAAAAAACCAAGATGGCGCCGGACACAATGTCAAACTTGCAGCTTCAATGTCAGCTCACAAACCGGTGGGTTGATTCCTGTTTGTGCCACCGAACAGGAAACGGTGTTTGTTGATGGTACGTTTACTTCCTGTGTTCAGTAACAACGTGTCTCCACCTTCGCTTCTGATTTTCTTTGACTGTGATTCACAAAGTCCGTTCTGGGGATTTTGTTTGGACACATTTTGAGTTTTTTGCCACTGGAACTGTTTGTTTTGCAAATTCATACACGGCGTCAACAGCAAACGCTATTTTATTTTAACATGTTTATTGAAAACCTCTTCTGAAAGCATAGTTCATCAGAGAGAGAGAGAGAGAGAATTGAGAGAGAGAGAGAGAGAGAGAGAGAGAGAGAGAGAGAGAGAGAGAGAGAGAGAGAGAGAGAGAGAGAGAGAGAGAGACAGAGAGAGAATTTGCAATGAGCAGGCTTTGAACTACAAATAAAGAAATAATCACATAAAGCCAAATGGTTAGTTCAACCTTTCTATGTCAGAAATATGAATGGGAGTGAGAGAAATTAATTCTGTGGGAGTGAAAAACATGATTTTGTCTCATGATTATTATAAAAGAGAACCTGATGTGGAATGTAATAAAATAAACTGTTCATGATAATTGCTTCCCTGTCTAAGATTCTTATCAAACAGCTCCCACTCAAATTTCACACGATAAATTAATCTGCACTAACATTGAATTGAATGAGAGTCGTGTGAAAGAAAAGAAGAAAACTAAAATAACATTTCACCCTGAAAAATTAAATCAACAAAAACTTGAAAGCATTCTATCTATTTTTTTTGATAACTGTGGAAACAAAGGTTTGTTTCTCTTTTTTTTTACAAAGTAGAGAATAAGTGAGTCAGAGCGGAGACGGCCGATGATTAAAGGCCGATGAGCGACTGTACATACAGTAAAAACTCCTTCATGACGTTTATTCATTCAATAACAAAGAAAACACGTTCACAAGAAAAAAAGAGTTGTTTTTAACACTAAGATCAAGAAAAATCTATTTGAGAAAAACTGGTCCTATATGTTAATATTCTGCATCGGAGCGAATGAAACAAACATTCTAAAATGTTAGAATTCCATGTTTTTCCACTGGTTTATCCTCTGAAACTTAATTAAGACCAACTTGGGAAATTAAACCTCAGGATTTGTTTTTATTGTTTGATTGTTCAACATTTTCTGCAATAAAACTGGTATTATTGCTTTTCAGTGAAACACATTTATTTACAGTTTTGGTGAATTGTTGACATAACTCAAATTTAGGGGTCGGAAGTTTGGAGGCCACCCGGCACAAACTCGGCATATTAAAGAAACTGAAAAAAGATTCCTAGTTCTGTCTGTTTATCCGGATCCACTACAAAATCTTCTTCGAGTCATACCCCACCCCTACACAAAATTTTGTGAAAATTGATTCTGTAGCTTTTGTGTTATCCTGCTCACAAACAAACACACAAACCCAGATGAAAACAAACCTTTTTTGAATAAGGTTAAGCGCTAACATTAGCAAGCTTCCACTTTGAAAAGTAGTGAGTTAAACAAACAAAACAGAAAAGAAAAATAGATCCTCTCAAAAAGGTTTTAATGCTGAAAATAGAGACGTTAAATGTGACGTGAACAAAATAATCTAAACAAAGTGTGATTTTAAAAATTAAATCATTAATTAGCTTTAGCAGTTTTTGTGAAGTGATGCTTTAATATTGAAGAGAGAAGGTGTATTTTTATGATTTATGAGCAGATGTTTCACAACGGACGACAGGAATAATAATATTCTCAAAGAACGTCGGTAAAACTAAATTTAAAAGGAAAAGAGAATTCCAGCTTTTTGCATCATACTTCAGTTTAGTCATCAAGCGAACGTTAGAAACCGAGGTCGTTTGTTCCAGAGTTAAAAGCTCGACAAGGACACAGACATAAAAAAGACCAGGAGGGCGTTCAAATAAGAGGGGGGGGGGGGGGGCATCAGTGTAAAATAACTACTCTGCATCATCATCATCATCTTCTGGCTCTTTAATGAAAAACAACACTGAAAAGCAGAGAGCTATGAATAAAAATGCTCTCACCATAGGGAAAGCTTTCACCCAGCATGGAAGAATAAATAAAACAGAACACGTTTCATTAGATCCATTCAACCTTTACACAAGTGCCGTTGTTCACTCGACAATAAACAAAACAAAGAATGAAACAAAACCAGGGACATAATCAACACAACCTGCTTTTTAGTGAGAACTACTTCAAAAAATAACTATGGGTTCTTTTTTCTTTTTTTTTTGCAATTATACATTCAAAACATGATGAAAGTGAATCGATCGATCTCCTTTTTGTTTGCTCAATTATTCCAGGCACTTCATAGATTCGGGGCCAAAACTACTGAAAACAGAAAAAACATGAAGTTTGTGCAACCGTTCACTTTACAGGTGCCTTGTTCAGAGTGTAAACACATGACAAGAACACAATCTGGTGCTGACAAACAAAAAAATCCCATTGTGGATTAGAGGAATAGATACATATTGTATTTAGAATTCATATAAGTACTTCGTGTGTGAACCGATTCATCGCTTTCCCGTTTCCAGACTTTGCTAAACACAGACTCTGTAAACATTTCAACCCTCGTGCTTTTTTTGGGGTCAGCTGGAGAATCGACTGCATATAGAAACAAAAGGGGGGGGGGGCAATATCCATTTGGCCATCCCATGATCCTTCCCTGCACCATGTGACCTCCGCCCGCCTACATTCGACGGTGCAGTAATTTGGTTCAGAGATCCGGAGAATAAACGATTAAACTGACTTTTAAGACTAATTTGGCACTTTTCTCCTTAAACACGCTTATATATATATATATATCTATATATATATGTCTATATATTTTCTCTTTGCTGTGCAACTGACGGATCACACAGCGTGCCTTCATCTCAGTATTAATACTAAAGAGCAGCGATAACATCTCAAGCGTCTGGGCAGGTTTTGAGTTTTTAGTAACACTCAAGCACATAAGGACAATAACAGCTTCTGCCGTGAAGCTGATGTTTTGAACCGTGAGTGTGAACGAGAAGCGACCGTGTGAACTTCACTGTGACTACAAACCAGCGTGAAGCCTCCAGAAAAACCTCCAGAGGAAAACATATCAGAATTGATCCTGTTTGTCATCTGGCGAATTCCTAAAAAATGTCCAAAATGTCAGATTTTCGTGTAAATCTTGTTTCTTTGCCGTATTCTAAATGGAATCAAAACCCCCAGAATGCATTGCTGCTAAAAACAGCACACAAATGCTACTTCGCTGTTCTTTAAAAAAAAAAAAATATTATTATTATTTCCTCTAAAAATCTATCGTTGCAAAAGTCCAAGAACGTCCCCTGGTAGCTGCTGAAAAGCATTCTGGGAAAAGTAGTTCATCATTTAGCATATTATATAATGTGTCATGAAGTGTTGCAGCAACTCTTTGTTTTAATTTGGAGGAGGGAGAAGTGTCTCATTGTGGGATTTGGTGTTTGATCAAAAGGTCAAATAGCAAACATGTTATTAACATTTGACACAAATAAAATGTTTGGAATCTGTCCATGTTTCCCACTAAGTAGTGATTAGTCCATCTAATGATTAACTCTGAAAAGCTTCTATTGTTCCTTGAAAACTCAGTTTCTCTGAAGGCTTCTTCTGGTTCACAGTTGTTCTTGGTCGTTGCTCAATATGTCTTTAAGTCCTTCAGTTGTACTAAAGGCGTCTGTGGTAGAAATCAGGAAGCGCTGCTGTTTCTTGCTCAGCAAGAGTCAATCGCTGCTTTGATATCGCAAAGGTCAACTTTAAAAACACTTAAACAGAGTTGGAGCTCGGTGGAAACATCGAGCTCTTTTCAGCCGGAGCCTCGAGTTCACCGTCCCCCCTGACGACCGAATCCCACCCGCCCTCAAAAATCACCGTCTGTCATACATTCTTATCTTTAAAAACTGTAAACAAAACAAAAAGAAAACCACTAAAAATAAAAGATGGATCAAAAACTAAGAGGAGTCTGCCAGTTGTGAAAATAACGTCGCAGTTTTGTTGTAAAATAAGTTACAAAGAAGAAAAAGAAATAAAAATCTTTGCGTACAGTACTAAAATCCCTAAGCTAGACCTTTCGTACTTAAGAACCACATGTTAAGTCTATAAATATCTTTACAAATATACACGTTAATTATTCAAATAAACCTTTTCTGTATCACTTTAAATGATTAAATGTTTTACACGGTCATGACAGTGTCTTCTAGATTGCAATGCTTCCATCCTAAAACAATATCTTAAAAAAATGTTATTTTTTTGTCTTTTAAGTACACGGCTGTGAACAGCATTATGATACATATTTGCATTTATATATTTACAATAAATCATTTTCTAGATACATTAAAAAACCCTCTGAACTTATTACTGAATGGCCCTGAAAGTTCGCCTCACATTCGATGAGCGATTTGTTCCATGATTATCACAAAACTCTGTGTTTTCTTTTTTCTCCGAATGCTAAAATGTGACATGAGAATTCGCCTGTTCCCGCTCAGCTGATCCTTCTGCTGCGGATCACCTGCTGTGAACGCTCACACAGCTGGTTGAGGATCATCAGAAGAACGAGTCCCACCCTTTGATGGTTTCAGATTTTCTTGCAGATAGCAAAAATGTCGTCGCGAGCTCCGCGCAGACGAGAGGAAAACAAATCTTGAGGTCCTCGCCCAGCGGATCGCAGACTTCCCTTCTTTCCTTCCTCTTACATCCTTTTTTTTCGTGTTTTGTCCGAGTAGGCACGGAATGGTTTCACGCCACAGATTGTCCGTAACAAAAGACTGGCCTGAGTACAAAAATATAATTTCATTTGTGAAAAGAAGAACACAAACAAGGTTCAACGGCAAAACATAATCCTTCAATGTTTAAAGAGTCACTCAGGGAGGAGCAGGAGGAGGAGGAAGAGCTGAAGCACTGTGGAAGTATTGCATGCCGAGTTTTTCATTTCCATATCTTGAGGAGCTGGGGTCAGTGGGAGGTGATTATTAGTCACAAACAGCGAGCGGAGGTGAACGTCCCCCCCCCCGCTCCCAGCTGGGCTCTCATGTCCTGATCACGCCGTTGCTGGGAAGCAGTTTGGGGAGACAGGGCTCGTCGGGCAGCGGGTCGTGGGCGAACACCGAGTCGTCCCCTGAGGAGCAGGTGCTGTTGGAGTCCTGGCAGGTGGGCGAGTACTGCTCGAAGGGCACCGACAGGTCCAGGTACTCCTGTCAGAGGAGAGGTCAGAGGTCAGACTGGGTGTCACTGTCATGTCCCCCTCTGCGGCCGCGGGATCAGGTGAGAAACAAAATACTTTCACTGGGATTATAGCACAACATTACATCTCTGCATGTTCAAAATCCACTTTAATCTCTGTTATAAATGTATTTGAATGTCGGTTAAGTGCATTATTTGTATTTCTTTGACATTGTGAACATTGTTTTATAACATATAGGCGATGTAGATGTTATAAATTCATCTTTTGGGGATTTTTATAACCCTAAATTACCCTTTGTTTGATTTTAACTTGTAGAAATGCAGATAATTGGACAAAAAATATATTTTTTCACTTTAAAATGTACGTTTTAAAGTTTAAATACAACTGTCCTTCAGTTTTATCTCGTACATATTATAAAATTGTAAAATAAATCTCTTTTGAGGGTTTATGTAACTAAATCCCTCTCTTTTGTCGTCCTATGAAACATTGAAACGCTGCTCGTGACTGATCTTGATCTTGCGGGCGAGTACACAAATGAATCCAATGAAATATAATATGCGGCGACGAGATAACTGTGCCCAGCGTCTGAAGCCACATTCAGCTCTTTGTGAACTCGTGGGCTTCAGCAGCTCAGAAATCGTTTTTTTTTGTTGGCGAAAATAAAGAATGTGGTCGAGGTCGAATTTATTCACTCCTGCTTCGATCTGATCCAGCGAAGGACGACGTGCCAGCTTTGTTTCAGTCCAATCAAATCTCAGATCATTGATTTCAGTCCCACTCCTTCTAAACACAAAACAAATATCCCATTTCCCTTTGTGACAAGGCTCGTTAGGTAAAAATGAAGGCAGCTCCATTTATCAGTTGATTGATTTTACAAGCGTTCGCCTTTAGAAAAGTCTTCTCCTGCCACACGAAGCCATTTGAAGTTCAGAGTGAGGTTCGGGCCGGAGGTGAAATTGAGGGTTTTTGTGTTTCCTGCTGTTTCTGTGTTATCAGTGAGGAGCAGCTGAGAGAGAGAGAGAGAGAGAGAGAGAGAGAGAGAGAGGGAGGGAGACTTACATCGGTGGAGGTCATTGATAAAACCCGGTCGTGATCTTCTACCAGCTGCCTGAAGGTCGGTCTCTGCGACGGCACGGCGTGCCAGCACTCCCTCATGATCATGTACCTGGAACACACACACATCACAGTCTGGTTCTCAGGAGGTTTGGTCTTCGTCTACTTGATCTGCAGCTTCCTGCTCTGCTCCTTCAGAGAAGTCTGTGATTCATAGTTTACATTTGATCTGACGTTATGATATAGGAACTAAAGGATGTTCTCTGACACACGAACGTCCTGTCGGCATCACCTACGTGGGCGGAGTCTACCTGTACTGGATTCTGATTGGTTTGTAGACGGACATGTGTCTGACGTCAGCTTTGGTTATTGTCTAGAACTTTTTTTTTTGTTTTGTTTGGTAAAGTGTATAGAAAGACATGGATCGTTGCCACTATAATGTAATAATGTTTTTTACTTGTTTAAACTTGAACTTAAACAATCCTGCAGCTGCCTCCTTTTTCTTCTTCTACTGTTTGGTTCTGTCTCTACGTCCTGTGATTGGTCAGAAAGTCCGAACTATCCAAGGTGCACAGCTGTGATTCCCCCCGCCCCCCCCGTGCACGTCAGGTTCAGGTTCCTGAGTTCCTCTCTGTGAAACACCTACAGCTCATGTGTGCAGTTTGCAGGTTTGTCCATCCGATGTCCCTCCTTCAGCAGCTTGAAGAGTTCTTCTACTGGGATCCCTGGGTACGGAGATCCTCCCAGGGTGAAGATCTCCCACAGCAACACACCATAGGACCACCTGCACACACAAACACACAGAGGAACAACACAAATCAAACTCAATACACAATGAACACAAATTAGAGGTGAAACAACCTTTACATCCTCGGGAATAACACAGAGCAGCTTACAATAACAGAATGAAAGTCGGGTTTAGTTAGTTTACTACATAGGGCTGAGAATCAAAGAAAAATATTTTGAAATAATGCATCCTCCAGGTGTTTAATGTTTGAAAACAATCTGAAAATACTGAAATTTGGGCAGAAATCTGCAGAAATGTACAGAAGAATAAATCTTTCCCTGTATTTGCATGTCGGTGAACTATAATGCAAGTTGCAGGAAGTTTTGTTCCTCAAACACGTGCAAACTCTGATCTCAATCCAGAACAAAACCTGAATAGTATTAAAGTGTATCTACAGTAAACGCCCAGCTGCAGTTCAATCTGAGAACTCCTATTCTCTCTCTCTCTCTCTCGGCTTTATTCCTGAAGGTTTAAAAAAGATGAGGGCAGGTAATCAGATAATGGGCGGTCTATTAGCCCAGTGTGCTATTGTCCGGCCGCTCGTCCTGTGAATCAGAATCAGACCCCTCCTCTCACTGCAGTGCTCCAGCGAAGCTAATCTGATTATCCACGCTCCGGTCCAGAGGGTGGAAAACAGCCGCTACTGGTCGGGCCGGCAAGAGTGAGAGAGAGAGAGGGAGAGAGAGAGACTGTGGTGGAAGAGAGACATCAGAAATTCACAAGGAAAGTAAAGGAAACTGCAGCTAAGGACAGAAGAACGTCCCACTCTGAACAGATCCATGACTTATTATAATCGTCAGGTCTTCAGGGTCCGAACTGGTTCAGGAACGTTTCAGGAAACAATCTGTACCGACGCGTTTTCTTTTTAAAACCAAAAGTTCACAAAGCACTTGTGCTCCACATCAGGAATAATCCCGGTGTGTGAACAGGAAGCTGATTGTCCACATTGCAGTAGAACTGGAGTAAGAATCTGGTTGTGCTCCAGTAGCGAGGATAGACGCATGGAAGCATCATTGTTTCCGAACGTCGCAATTCCGGGGCTGCATCATCCAGTGATCGCATTTAAAGACCGACTCTGCTACGGGAGCTTTCCACTATGACTCCTGGATTTCCTAGAGTAAACCTGGGCCTGTGCGCCGGGACTAAATACCAGGAACTGTGCATCTTCCAGTCCTGCAAATAGTTCAGAGTTAAAACCTGAATGGATTCACTCCACAGAAACGCTGGAGTGTTTTTTATCCCGTTGCTGTGTATATGAGAATTCACATTCATGAGATGCTGTCGCTGCTCGAACCTGAAAACACGGGAAAAAGCAACTAGCTCTGTGGCGTTCACGCCTCCAGAGCGGCGCCGGCGTCAGATAAAAGCCTCCATGATGTTGGCAAAGGGGGAAATTCCACAGTCTGGAGAACTGATGAAATTGAAATGACAAGTCACTTCTAGGTGAACTGCTTCTCCAACACAACGTGTGAAACTGCTCTGATTGAATCCTGCGAGTTCTCGCTGCCAGTTTCTGCCTCAGAGCCGATGTGTGGTGCAGGAGCTGTGATGTCATCAGCCTGTGTGTTCCCCTCTTCCCTCTGGGATCTGTTTTCAGTCTGTTTGAGTCTAATCTACATGATGAAAAACCATCACAGGTCAGAAGTCAGAGTCCCTCGGGGGTGTGAGAGAGTAAACCGGCTGCGAGGGGCGACTACTGTATGGAGGAGGAGGAGGAGGAGGAGGAGGAGGAGGAGGAGGAGGAGGAGGAGGAGGAGGAGGAGGAGGAGGAGGAGGAGGTTTGGCGGGAGGATTGACTCTGTAAATCCAGACCTGCTGAAATAACACAGCGGGCTGATTCTCCTCTCTGCCTGTTCCCAGTCGGCTGTAATCACACCAGTGATCCAGTGTTGACAAGGACCCGTATTGGGCTTGGATGGCAGAGCTGGGGACACGGCATGGGGGGGGGGGGGGCAGGGGGTGCAGGCAGCTACCCCAAGACGGACTAACTTTGTGACCTTCTCCTCCTGATCTCAGCCAACACGGGAGCAATCAGAGGTCGTAAAGACCCTGATAGATCCTCGGACCCTCTTATCTCCTTCGGTTCTGAGGCCGGTTGGACTCGCGCTGATAAAACAACAGTGAGATGCTGCGTTTCTGTCTCTCTCTGATGTCGTGTCGGGAGATTAAAGAACAAACGGGCCGAGGAATGCGGAGCCGGCGATTCACGAGAGGCTCGGGGATTATCGGGAGGAACATTGGGAAAGGGAAACGCCACGATTCCATATTCACACGCACAGACGCGGCGTTTGATGCTAACAGGCTCCGTCGTGATATCTCAACACCCGGATTCCTCGGGTGTCTCAGCCCCAGTGGACAGTCGGCATGTGACGGCTGGTTTGTGCAAACTCACACGTCGCTCTGGTGCGTGTAGACCCGGTCGAACAGCGCCTCCGGAGCCATCCACTTCACGGGCAGACGACCCTGAAACAACACAGACACAACAGAACCGCACGGGTCAGCAGAACCATCCTGAACAGAGCCGACGGGAGAACATCCACGACTGCCCTGGGCTCCAGATAAAGAAAATCTCCACTAAATAAACAATATAGCTCTAAATATTTAATCATTGATGTAGGAACACATTTAACATTACAGACAAAACATCGATATCACTCCGAGCATAAATATAATGCTCTCTGGACGGTTCTCGCTTGGCAATGCATCACTATGACTGATGATTGTCTAATAGCTTTTTTCTCTTGTGTTAAAAAAATCGTTACTATTCATCATGATTTCTGTATCCAAGCCCGAAATAATGTGTTTCCTCCTCTGACCGTTAACGCTGAAAAACAACATCTACTTCTCTACAGGACGAGAGAGTGGAGTCAGAGTTTTGATGTGAAAAGCTGCAGAACAGAATCCTCTCATGTCCGTGTGTGAGACTCACGTTGGTCGTCTTCTTGTAGTAGTCTATGTTGTGCACGTCTCTGGCGAGGCCGAAGTCTGCGATCTTCATCACGTTGTCCTCCGTCACGAGGACGTTCCTGGCTGCCAGGTCTCTGTGGATGCACTGAGGGAGGAAGCACGAGCGCGTCAAACAAACATCAACAACGCACAAACATTCTCTGATGTGTCGCAGATAATTTTCAGTTCCCCTCCTCCGACTTTAATGCTCGTGCCCACATGGAAAATATTCACCTTGACTCCAAACGTGAAACAGTATTCAAACTTGAATCAATTGAGGGAACATTGAGTCCCGACACTTAAAATTCACTTCAACGTTGCAAAGGGTAATTTAAAATTAAGTAAAATAATATTGACTGCATTACACAGTTTGTTGGATCCCGTGTAACCATCCCCCAAAAATGGCCTAATTGAAAAATGTTCTTTTAGAAATGGTAAGTTCCTTTCAAAGCTTATTCATGTTGGAGGACTTTCCACATCTATTTATTTAATTCAGGACCTTAATGAAGTTTAAATGGAAGCTGTGAGGATGCTTGGCGCCGTGCACGGACCATGACTCGGCTAAATGAAAGAGTGCACGTGCAGTTCCTACCTTCTGCGAGGCCAGGTACTCCATGCCTCGGGCCACCTGGTAGGCGCAGGACACCAGGTCTTTGAAGGTGAGCTGCTCGTCTGGGATCTTGCAGGTGTCGAAGGAGTAGTCCATGCCGGGGGGGCGGCGCGCCCGCAGGTACTCCCTCAGGTTGCATTTGGACGCGTACTCCACCAGCACGTACAGGGGACCTGCAGCAACACAAACCACAGCGTCAGGACTCGTCCAGGTACACCCTGACGGATCCTCTCTGCTCCTCCGGGGACTCACCGTCCTGCGTGCACGCTCCCAGCAGGTTGATTATGTTTTTGTGTTTTCCGATCATCTTCATCATCTCCATTTCCGACACCAGGTCCGACAAATCCTTATCCGTGGCGTCATCTGCGAGAACAAAGGAGGACAATTAAAGAAGGGTTTTATTTGTGGAAAAGTTGTTTGTGCAGCAACAGAGGAAAATGTGTCAACAAAGAAAAGAAATGCAGGAGAGAAATGGAATGAGAAAGAAACCTTCTCTGTCTTTCTGATATTCTATTTTATGCTATTTTATTCAAATTTTGTTTTTTTGGTTGTAATACTTTCAGCATTGCATAGAAGAGAGCCTGTGACTCAAGCATTGCATTGCCAGCGACTGCTTAATGTTATTGTTGTGCATTTGATAATAAACTCTTCAATCTTGAATCTTGAATCTGTCACCGTCAAGGTCATGCGTTTATTCCTGGAGATCAAACCCAACAGTCACTCACCTTTTAGCATCTTGGCAGCGACATCGAGCGGCTTGTTGGGTTTCTCCTTGTCGATGCCGATGGCCTCGGCCATCACCACCTGACCGAAGCAGCCCTCGCCCAGAGGTTTACCCAAAGTGAGTCTGGAACACAAACCATTTCATGAGCAGGGATTTTTACAATGCATTACACTTAGCTGATTTCTGCTGCAGCGAGCGTAGAGAAGTGTTATTTCATTTCTCTCTGCATAACATCTACATTTAGATGTTAAGTCAGTTGTGTCACGGTGACCTTGATGAATTGATTTTCACAGCTCATCGCGGCACAAGGACGACAGCACGTTATCTGTCAGCTCGGAAATTCTATGTTGCTTGGCAGCATGAAATAAAAAAAAACGCAGAACACTAGAGGAATATTTGTTCTTTCTCACCGTGACCGGGGGAACTCCCACTTGGGGTCGGACGGCAGCTCCAGCTCCGACACGTTGGCGAGCATCGGCCCGTCGCTGGACGAGAGGCGGGCGATCCGAACCAGTGGCGTGTTGGAGTTCATGGAGGAGTTCGAATCCAAGGACACCTGCTTGGGTGCAAAAGACAAACTGTTATAGACTCTGAAAGGAGGAAGGAGACGTGTGTTTAAACAGAGAGACGGAGGGAAAAGAGAAGAGCCGGAACAGAACAGAAGCTTTTATCTGTCCGGGTTCTCGCCCTGAACTTTGGGTTATAATTTAATCCTTTAATTGTAAAGAAAGAGAAAAATGTGAATCTGTAAAACTATTGATATGAAGTCCACATTATCTCACAAATTAAAAAGAAAGAAAATTCCTGAAGAAGTGATTTAAATACAGGTTTAAATAGTTTAAACAAGTATTTTCTTAGATTCTGAACGGGTGTTGTGAAACTGAAAGGACGAGTGTCGGAGCTCCTCTCTTCTGACACCAGCGCCGACCTTTACAAACAGACGGCCAGCGGGAGGAGGAGGAGGCGGGGGGGGGTTACAAAGACAAATGATGAGTTGGGGGTGCAGAGGCGGGATGGACGTCTGTATCCATCAGCGAGCTTCGTTTCCACCTCGTCGGCGCCACCACCTGAAGCCTGTGTTCTCACTCCATTTATCTGAGTGCTGGGGGCAAGCTGAGGGCCCCCCCCCCGCCCCCCCAACCCCCCCGCCTGGCTCCTGATGAATGTGTGTGTGTCGGAGTCGGGCAGCTCGGGCCCCTCAGGTCGGGTCCTGAAACAAACATGTCCACTTACCAGACTTCACTCCTCCACTTCCCAACGGAGGGACGATGAGAAAACCGGTGAGATGTCGAACCCCCTCCCCCCCCCAACCAAACAAACAGCACAACTAAAAACAAAACCAATTTCTGAGGCATGAAAAGTAATATCTGATAGAACATGCCAGGAGGTTTATGGGAGATTTACTCAGAGTTATGAAAAAGAAAAGGAGAGAAGCGGGAGATTATCGTTGCAAGAAAACGAAGCGAAGATTACGGAAAAATGCAATAAGAGCTTCCGCTGCGCTGCCTTATAAGGGCATGTGTCTGCAGGTAGCGGGAGCAGAACGAGATTTAGAGGATAAATTACAGCATCTTCCAAAGAGATGATAATTCTTACCTGACACAACCTGACACGACGGCTTTTAAGTAGCACGGACGAATCAGAACTAAAACCGACGGCCGACTCATCTGGATTTTAAACATTCACGACATCGCCGGATGAACAGTCGAGTGATATCGAGTCTCACATGAAACCAAAGGAAAGAAACCTGGAAGTTGCCTCAAGATTATACAAGAGTCAGAAGGAGAAACGCAGGAGCTCAGAGAGAAGTTTAAATATATGAGAGCAAACTGGAGACAGGACTAGGGTTCAGTTAATGAAGGTGGATAAATTAAAAGTTCTTTATTCTGGCCTTAAGGAACCTTGATTCCTGATTTGGCCACTAGGAGTTAATTAACCCCTTGAATAATCTTACAAATAAATGATTTACCTCAAAATAATTAATTAATAAATCTATTAATTAGTGAGAAGTTGAAAAACTAGTGAAAGTTGTTGGTAGGCAGGTTTGTTTGCTGTTGACAGAGCCTTGCTAGGTGTTTCCCCCTGTTTCCAGGCATTGTGCTAAGCTAAGCTAACACACGCTCTCTCTCTCTTTAAGAAAGTGCATGAGAGTGTTTCCCTCCTGCTGCTGGATCCTGTGTGAACTCGGCGCTGGACTCGGACCCGACGGAGGTTTGGAGACGCGAGCAGCTGCTTCACTTTCTGTTCCTCTCCAAACAGCGGAGGGGCGAGTGTGTGTTACAGCGAGAGTGAAATCTAAAACTAACACTGACAGTCGCAGGAGGGCATAAATATCCCCGGAGCTGAACCCGCTCCAAGATAAATGTGAACACATGTCAGCGGCGTGAGGCCGTCCAGCGTCCGCACCACGTCACCATGGCAACCGGGCGGAGATACCGGAGATAGATAGGTTGAAAAGAAGGACCATGCAAATATAAAACTCTTCTGCAGGTTTCTTATTGTGGCACTGATGCAGAATTATGACACCATTTTTCCATGATCCTTTATAACTAATTCAAAGTTCCTTCCTCAGTTAATAATCTCACTGCCTTCTTGTTGTTTTTTTCTGGAATAATCTCAATTCGGCTGCAGTTTTATATTTATTTACTTGTGAGAAACACCTTGAAAACGTCTCAAATTATTTTTCCAGAGCTTTGCCCGCCTTGAACACACAACTGGAAATTAAAAAAGGTGTTCCAGAAACCCAAGGATTCCCGGTAATCCCTGTCATGTCTCCAGACCTCTGGAGGAATGTCCCTCACGTCAGCTGCACCAGATTTGACCAGAAAATTATTCATACGCTTACATTTTAAACACCCAGTGAGAGAAAGAGAGGAAAAAGGTGGGAAAGTCTTGTTGAGAATCTTGTATCTACTTTCTGTTACCTGTCTCTTGAGAGGGAACTTGGACAGCTTCTGCACCGGCGGCATGGGCAGCGTCTTCTGCGTGGTCATCCTCATCCTGCAGAGCACCACGATGACCACGGCGAGGATGAAGAGCACGCAGCCCGTCACGTAGATCAGGATGTCCACGTAGTAGTCCTCCTTCTCTGGGCTCACTGCTTCGGGAGGAGGAGGAGGAGGAGGAGGAGGAGGAGGAGGAGGAGGAGGAGGAGGAGGAGGAGGAGGAGGAGGAGGAGGAGGAGGAGGAGAAGGAAGAAGAGGAAGAAGAGGAGAAGGAAGAGGAAGTGGAGGGAGGGGAAGTAGAGGAGGAGGAGGAGGAGGAGGAGGAGGAGGAGGAGGAGGAGGAGGAGGAGGAGGAGGAGGAGGAGGAGGAGGAGGAGGAGGAGGAGGAGAAGGAAGAAGAGGAAGAAGAGGAGAAGGAAGAGGAAGTGGAGGGAGGGGGAAGTAGAGAGGAGGAGGAGGAGGAGGATGAGGAGGAGGAGGAGGAGGAGGAGGAGGAGGAGGAGGAGGAGGAGGAGGAGGAGGAGGAGGAGGAGGAGGAGGAGGAGGAGGAGGAGGAGGAGGAGGAGGAGGAAGTGGAGGAAGAAGAAGTGGAGGAAGAGGAGAGGGAAGAGGAAGAGGAAGTGGAGGAAGAAGAAGTGGAGGAGGAGGAGGAGGAGGAGGAAGAGGAGAAGGAAGAGGAAGAGGAAGTGGAGGAAGAAGAAGTGGAGGAGGAGGAGGAGGAGGAGGAGGAGGAGGAGGAGGAGGAGGAGGAGGAGGAGGAGGAAGAAGAAGTGGAGGAAGAGAACAAGTGGAGGAAGAGGAGAAGGAAGAGGAAGTGAAGGAAGAAGAAGTGGAGGAGGAGGAGGAGGAGGAGGAGGAGGAGGAGGAGGAGGAGGAGGAGGAGGAGGAGGAGGAGGAGGAGGAGGAGGAGGAGGAAGGGGAGGAGGAGGAGGAGGAAGAGGAGGAAGAAGAAGAGGAAGTGGAGGAGGAGGAGGAGGAGGAAGAGGAGGAAGAAGAAGAGGAAGAGGAAGAGGAGGATGAAGAAGTGGGAGGAAGAGGAGAAGGAAGAGGAAGAGGAAGTGGACGAAGAAGAAGTGGAAGGGAGGAGGAGGAGGAGGAGGAGGAAGAGGAAAAGGAGGAAGAAGAAGTGGAGGAAGAGGAGAAGGAAGAGCAATAAGAAGTGGAGGAGGAGGAGGAGGAGAAGGAGGAGGAGAAGGAGAAGGAGAAGGAAGAAGGAGAAGGAGAAGGAGAAAGAAGAAGAAGGAGAAGGAGAAGGAGAAGGAGAAGGAGAGGAGAAGGAGAAGGAGAAGGAGGAGGAGGAGGAGAAGGAGAAGGAGAAGGAGAAAGGAGGAGGAGGAGGGGAGAAGGAGGAGGAGGAGGAAGAGGAAGTGGAGGAGGAGGAGACAGGAGAGGAGAAGGAGAAGGAGAAGGAGAAGGAGAAGGAGAAGAGGAGGAGGAAGGAGAGAGGAGGAGGAGGAGGAGGAGGAGGAGGGAGGAGGAGGAGGAGGAGAGGAGAAGGAGCAGGAGGAGAAGGAGAAGAAGGAGAAGGAGAAGGAGAAGGAGAAGGAGAAGGAGAAGGAGGAAGGGAGAAGGAAGAAGGAGAAGGAGAAGGAGAAGGAGGAGGAGGTCACACACATGAGCGTCAGGTCACAATATGAACAGGACTTCAGGCCAATAATCTAGTTTTTCTCAGTAGCACATTTCTTCTTATTTCTAATAAATCAAACGCAGCAGATCACAAAACTGGCCTCTGATCAGTGACAGAACGATTCCCTCTCTGAGGAGACAGTAATCAGCTCGTAGTTTATCCTGCAGCAGGTGATTGCACCTGTGCTACGCGTCTCCCCAGGGGAGGTAAATATTCAGTTTGAATACCGAAAACATAAATGTCTTGTAGCCTCGAGACTTTTGAACAGACGATCGACTCTGATGAGAAACAACCTCTCGCTGGAGCTGAGGTTTGATTTGCTAAATTAAAGGGACGATGACATTACAACGCACTTAAAGTGTCTTAACAAGCACACATTTACAGTAATGTTCCGTGATTAGGTCTGAGAATGAACGTTAAATGTTGTGCCACTGAGAAAAACACGTTTTACGGAGATTCTAACATTTGAAGTGGAGGAAACAAGAGTTCAGAGATCCACGGAGAGAAGAGGAGTATACCTGGAAGCACCGTCAGCCAAGCAGAGTGGTAAGCATAGCCGATAGAGTTCCCTGCCAGACAAGTGTACTCGCCCGCGTCCTCAAAGGACACATTGGTCAAGAAGAGAACCTCCAGCTCCTTATCGGTGGTGGTTAATACCGGCCGTCTGTTGGAGGGTGAGAGACGGAGAGGATGGAGGAGAGAAACAGAAAGAAGAGATATGGTGAGGCCGAAGCTTCTGAGAGGAAACACCAAACACACCCTGGAGAGAGAGGAACGAGCGGTGCTGTTTTTCCATCTGACAGCCGACAGCACCAACACCACCAACACCTGAAAAACACCCGAGCAGCACCATCACCATCTGGGGAAGAAGCTCGATGGTTCAGCCTGAGGTCACAGGAGACCCGGACACCTCGGAAACTGAAGTAAAAACTAATTTAACTAATTAAATCAGAGTTTCCTCGATTAATTTGACCAGAATTTGATCTGTGTTGGAAACTCAAAAATAACTTGATAATTGGAAGGTTTTTAAGAGCAGGGTACATTTGCAACAGCACCTGTGAATTCAAATCTTCAAATATCTAAATATAAATTTAACTGATTAAGAGTTTACTTGATTAATTTGACCAGAATTTGATCTGTGTTGGAAACTCAAAAATAACTTGATAATTGGAAGGTTTTTAAGAGCAGGGTACATTTGCAACAGCACCTGTGAATTCAAATCTTCAAATATCTAAATATAAATTTAACTAATTAAGAGTTTACTTGATTCATTTGACCAGAATTTGATCTGTGTACGAAACTCAAAATAACTTCATAATTGGAAGGTTTTTAAGAGCAGGGTACATTTGCAACAGCACCTGTGAATTCAAATCTTCAAATATCTAAATATAAATTTAACTAATTAAGAGTTTCCTCGATTAATTTGACCAGAATTCGATTTGTCTAGGAAACTCAAAGATAACTTGATAATTGAAGTTTTTACATTTGTGTGTCACTTGCAGCAGATCCTGTGAATTCAAACTGAACCAGCACAAAGTTTATCTGACGCCAAAGGCAAAGCAGATCCTTCCACCTCAGTTCTTTATCTGCAGAAACCACCGGGACGAGAAAAGATCTTTTTCTTTTTAATCCCTTGTTAAAAACCCTTTGACGCAGCTTACGACAATATTATTGTTTTTTTTTGGGCTGAATATTTTCCAGGAAGCAGTTTGCATCGTTTGATCTTTGGGGGTTTTTCTTCCAGGGATCTATTCTGGGTCCGGTGCCTTATTAAAAAAGATCTTTTACAATGCTGATGAAATACATCAACACTTTCACTTTCGTTTCCTGTAATTAACCTTGACGTTTCTCTGCATGGAGCCGCTGTGGCTTTTCTCCTTTCGCCTGGTGTGATGATCAGTGTGGGGGGGGGGGGGAGTGTGTTTCAAACCCAGTATCTGATGTGGCCTGGTGGTGGTGGGGGGGGGGGCTCTCATTCACCAGACTTCAATAATGAACAGTGACATCAAGACTGCAGTCGTGACTCAGAGTCCTGCTGAACACTTTCATGTAGGAGCCGGTCGGTGGTGTGAGCTGTGTGCTGGTGGGAGGTTTCACGTGGGCTTTTATATGTGTGTGTGTGTGTGTGTGCGTTTGTGTGCGTGTGTTAAGTCGCTGGGGTAATTAAAGGCGTGATATGGTGTGTTGTTATTGATCCGTGTGGGAGACAAAGTGGCCCTGGGTGTTTAAACAGATTACATCTACTCGCCAACTGAATTAAACTAAGAACCCAGACGAGCTGTTGGTCCTGTTAACAAAACACCAGGAAGCCGATGACACCCACCACCAGGAGGAGGCAGAGCAGAGGATTGTGGTAAGGGGGTTGTCGCTCAGGATTTACCTGTGTGGTGCAACTTAAGCCAGAAAGCGTTTTCTGACTTGCCCACAAAGTTGGAGGCGCGACACCAGTACTTCCCGGCGTCTGTCTCTGTCACGTTGGACAGTCTCAACTTACTGTGGGCCTCGGTGTGTTTACTGACCACACTCTGTGGAGGGAACACGTGCAGAGAACACACCGTTACACATGCAGACCTGGAGAACACACACAAATACACTCTACAGGTCAACACAATGTACATGAACAGTTGAGCAGCTTCTCTTCTCTTGTTTTTTTGGGGGGATAAATGTTATTGTCCTTCCATCGCTGAGCAACAGAGGATCCAGGATCCAGACTCAGACATTAGAACGATGTGAGTCTTCTCATTAAACGTGTAAAATGAAAGCGTATTTCCTGACGTATAAAATGATTCTTTAAATGAAAACATGGAGGCCT
This sequence comes from Limanda limanda, assembly GCF_963576545.1. Classification (NCBI taxonomy): domain Eukaryota; kingdom Metazoa; phylum Chordata; class Actinopteri; order Pleuronectiformes; family Pleuronectidae; genus Limanda; species Limanda limanda. Next base: position 25,080,344 of record NC_083647.1, on the reverse strand, counting down.
GTGACTTTTGTTAATTTACATTAAACGTTAATTTACATGAAAACTCAACCAGAACAGATTAAAAGTGTTAAACCTTTAAGAACACACACGTACTATACGCTGCAGTAACACACGCTGCCTCTTGGTGTATTACACACGCTGTCAATCTTCCAGAAGTGTGTGTGTGTGTGTGTGTGTGTGTGTGTGTGTGTGTGTGTGTGTGTGTGTGTGTGTGTGTGTGTGTGTTGTGTGTACACGCTACGAGCATCAACACACCCTCTCTCCAGCAGAGAAGCTGCTGATGAATAATTTAATGGGCAAAGCACATAAAGGGGAAACATGTCATGTTTTATGGTTTCTTAATGAACATCCAGAGCTCGGCTGCAGACTCCTCCCTCTCCCTCTCCCTCCCCCCCCCCCCCACGCCGGCGCGAGTCGCTCATCGTTAACGTTTTTATTTTATTTCGTAAGCATCAAAAGAGCGATTGAGGCGTTTCTTACTAAAAAAACCTTCCTCCTCCTCCTCCTCCTCCCCCTCCTCTCCTCCTCCTCCTCCTCCTCCTCCTCCTCCTCCTCCTCCTCCTCCTCCTCCTCCTCCTCCTCCTCAGCTGTATTTAAACTCCTATAGAAAATGCCACACATGAGATGCTGCCAGGAGTCTGAATGAAGTGTGGTCGGGCCAGAGAGACAGACAGGGGGAGGGAGGGAGGGAGGGAGGGAGGGAGGGGAGGGAGGGAGGAGGGGGGAGGGAGGGAGGGAGGGAGGGAGGGAGAGAGGGAGGGAGGGAGAGAGGGAGGGGAGAGGGAGGGAGGGGAGGGGAGAGACACATACAGTAGATCTCAGTAAATACTGTTTCAATTATGTGGTCGTCGAAAATAGAGCGTGGAGCCGCGGTCTGCCCCCCCCCCCCTCTCTCGCTGTCTCTTAGTCTGTGTCTCTCCTCCTCTTTCTGCCCTCCTCTCCGTCTGTTCCCACTCCCTCCTTCATCCCTCCTTCATCCCTCCTTCATCTCACTCCGCCACTGCCTTCTTCGCTCTTTTGCTCGCACCAGACACGAAAAACTAAAAAAATGCTTCAACAAGTTCAAACGCTGGCGTCTGAAGTGGATACGACCTCGAAGTCGGTTTGGTTTTGGTTTGTATTTTGGTTTCCTGCTAAATCGCGACGTTAATTTGATGAAATCGGACTTTTTGCTAAAGTTCGGATCGAAAACCATCACGATCCATCACCATTCACAACATGAGTGAATTGAGGTGTTATTTAAAAGGAATCATCTTTAGAGATGTTGATGTGAAGCTGTGTAGCTTCATATTCAGACTTTGTGGAGGTTTTTTCTGCAATGTGACGAGATTCTTTATGAGTTTTCATTATTTTTGTTTATCTCTCGCACTGTGGCACGGAAGAGGAAAACTTCAGAAACCAAAATCACAATCCCACTGCCCATTTGAATTAGTGAGGATGTAAATATATTGTATTATCTGATTAAATCGTTGCTTGGTGCAGAGCTGAGAGACTAAAAGACACTAATGTGGTTATTTAGCTAATTCCATTTGTAAAGTTTGAGCCTCTTGTGAATGGAGATTTTTACAAATACCTTCCAAAGTGCAGATTTATGAAACTTCTGTCTCGTAAACACAACATTTGGGAATTGGTGACTTCACAGTTTACTTCACTGGCACAATGTTTGAGGCCAGAAACGTTTTGGACGAGGTGACGGAACTCGATAACTATGAGCAAAGACAGTAAAGTAATAAAATGATGAGCTAATATTGCTTTTATATTTTAATCGCGGCTGGTTTTGTGGTTTTGTCTGGACGGAGAGATTTAGTGAAACGAAGGTCGTGTGGACGGAGGTTTTAAAGAATCATCTTTCCATCCAAAAGTCCAACATTCCAAGAAAGAGATGAAGCCGGCAAAGTTACAGATTCCACGTGTGAGACGAGCTTCTGTCTTTTCTCGTCTCTTCTTCGTTTTTTCCTCTCTCGCCCCCCCTCCCCCTCCCTCCTCCTAAGTCTCTCGCCCTCCTCCTCTACCCACCGCTCTGTCACACATTCTCTCTCTCTCCCTGCTGACTTTGCCCTTCCTTGTGTTCCTCCACTCATTTTTTCCATGGCTTTCTTGGGTGCCTCTTCCCTCTTTCCCTCTCTCCTCCTCCTCCTCCTCCTCCTCCTCCTCCTCCTCCTCCTCCTCCTCCTCCTCCTCCTCCTCCTCCTCCTCCTCACCACGCGACGCGGCACATCTGACGGCGGCGGCGGCGGTGAACAGAGCCCGTCTCTCTCTCCCTGCGCTGCCGCCACCACAGCAGTTAACTTAGTCCAAACCAGATGTTTTTATTCCCTCGCTCTCTATAGAGGCACATGAAAAATAAAGCAAAGGGTTTTTTTCATGTCTTCCTCTCTTCACTCCAGATAGAAAGGCCTCTCGGTGGGTTCAGGGTGTTGTCCTCTCTGGGGCTGGAATGCTTTCTTCTATTCTCGGGCTCTCTCTCTCTCTGTCGGGGGGGGGGGGGGCGACGAGACGTCCAGGAGCTGCTCGCTAACGGTAGCTGTAACTCGCCCGCTGCGTTTACTTAACCTCTCTCTCTCTCAGGGGATTGAGAGTTAGTTTTTAAAATGTGAAAAAGATGCAGCGTCGGTGCATCAGGCTGCAGCAACCGGACCAAACTCACATCTGGACAGTTTGAAACGAATCCACCGACCAGGGATTACTGCACATCCTCTGATATATGTTGATTATTTCAACTTTATGTAAATCTCTCTCTCTTTTTTCTTACTTAATCATCTTTCAAAGCCTTATTTGGAGTACAAGGATACACCACCATAGGACTGTAACTACTTGGAGCTCTGAATTACATTATTTACTGTGTCATTGCGGTATTTCTCTGTGATGTGTCATCCTATGCACCAACTTTTTTTGTTTTTTTGTTTTCTCTTTGGGTGGGGGGGAATTATTTACTTAATTTATTTAATTAGTTTTATTTCATCTATGTGTGTATTTTTTTTTAATTTTGTTTTGTAATTTTCTGTAATGTTTAACGTAGAGTGTTCTGTGTGCTCTGCATCTTCTCTGACATTGTGAAAATATTTGAATAAAATATTATTTTAAAAAGTAAATATTCTAAAAAAAAAAAAAAAAAAAATCTTTCAAATATTGACCATAGTGCTTGACATCAAAATGTTTACGATTATAACATTTAATGCGTATTTCTGCCCACGTCAGGGACATAGATTTGTTGAAATATGTTTCTGTTCTCCCGACTGATATGAATCAGCATAAACACTTGATAACGATATAATTAAATGGGATCCATCGTCAGCACTTGTCAATCAGTCAGTGCTCACACATCAGAGCAGAAACCCAGACTGTGAAATACAGTGATATTATTATTATGAGTGTTCACGCCTGTGTTCTGCAGGTGAAGCGTTTCCTCCTCATAATGACGCCGGAGTGTTGGAGGAAGGATCTCAACTACACTCTGCATATTATTTAACTCATTAAATGAGACATTTAGGAGAGATTAATTAAGAGAGAGAAGTTATCGTGGGCTGAAGTCGACTCCAGACTAACGCCGGTGAGCCTCATGGCGCCCGAGCGAGCGTCAGGCGGACCCACCTTCAGGATGTTGACGTAGGGGACGCCGTCGTGGCCGTAGCGACTCCCGTTGACCTCGATGTGCTTCAGCCACTGGATGTGCGGCTGGGCGTCGCTGTACACTTTGCAGTGGAACTCCACGTCGCTGCCCAGCACCACCGTCTGATTGGCCGGGAGTCCCGCCTGGAGGATGGGCCTGTGAGGGGAGCGCTCTGAGAGAGAGGAGGAGGAGGAGGAGGAGCCATTAGCTGCAGGAAGTGTAGTTTATTTAAAAAATATCTTTTTTTCCATTAACAAGACTCGTGGGGTTTTCAAACCACTTGTGTGTGTTAATGTATTCGCTGTTTACTCAGAAGCAGAAGGGGAAGTGGTTGTTTACCTAGAACGTCCAGCTGGTAGGTGTGGGTGATGGTGCCGTACTTGTTCTGAACTACGCAGGTGTAGTTCCCCCGGTCTGATGGCACGGCGCTCTCCATCACCAGACTCCACTGCTGGTGTCTCAGCTGAGGGGGGAGAGAGGGCGGGGGGGGGGCAGAGAGAGGACAGTCAGTATTTATTTGCAGGCCATTTGACAAGCAACACGATTTGTATTTCATATTTCCTCCAGTTGTTTGGAAAAGCACTTCCACACAGTCCAGATTCAAATGAAAGTCTCCGAAGGTTTCAGACGGACACTGAGGAAACTGAGGAAGAAATAAAAAAATAAAAAAAATTGCAATTTAAATGTGGATATAATCACAACCTCGTTCTATTTGACAACCTCAGCTTCCTTTTTATTAATTGCAAAACCGCTTGATACGGAACAGCCACGAAGAGGAGGAAACGACTTTTTCGACAAGATGGGAAAACGGTTCTGCATGTTTCCACAGCACCAAATAAATGGGCCGGTGATTTACGCTTTGTGAAAAACAGAAGAGCCGAGGTGGATGTGTTGTTCTGTCGGAGGAGAAGTGTCATGTCTGCCTGGAAGAGACGTGGGCCGGTCGGAAAGACTCGGACGGGTTTTACACGCTGCCTGGCTTTGTTTAGAAACTCTCTGATGTAGGATTTGTTTTTACAGTTTGCATTCATGTTTAATTTCAAATGTTAATAGGCAAAAAGCAAGATGACATGCAGAAATATCACCGGACATGTACACGCAAATCTTAAAGATGGAAAATCGCCTGGTGATGAGAGAGTGCAAACCTCTCATCACCAGGCTAACGACCTGTTTTGCCACGAGAGAGAAAGTTAGAATCTGTTGGATCTGCTGCAAACAATAACAGGTTCTGTTCTTTTTTTCCAAAATTTGATTGGAATTGGTTCAGTAGATTTTGAGAAATCCAGCTGACAGACAAACAAACGGCAATGAAGACGACGACAGCATCGAAAACAAACTATTTTTATAAACTCAGCTCCGTCATAGTTTTCTCCTCCTGCACCGACGCAGGGTTTTATTTTGCGCCTCCTGGTGTCTGGATGGAGGCAGCGGTCAGATGCTAACGTGACAGATTCAGAAGCTCAGGGGGGCGGAGCCAGCGAGCGGCGAGAACCGAGGACCCTGCTCCGCACCGATGGGGCCGTCTCCTCGGGTCGAGAGAGAGGGACGACCCCGGCAGCTCGAGTGGAAACATGCCACGCAGACGCTGCCGCTGCCGCTGCCGCTCGGCTCACGGCTGCCAGACCAGCTCGGACGTGAACTCCTCTTGAGGAGGTCAGAATTACTCCGGACGGGAGCGAGTGATGTCAACAAGGAGGCGATTCAGGCCGGAGCGCTTCACATCACCTGGGTAGGAAAATGTGCCGGAGCCGGAGAGGACTCGGTGTTTTCACAAACCTTTCACCCCACGTGCTGAGGGAACTTTCACACAAAGTGTACATGTGTGTAGGTGGAGGATCACACTCTCCTCCTCCTCCTCCTCCTCCTCCACTCTCTCTCACTCCCTCTCCCTCTCCCTCTTGGAGGCGCATGCGGAAAATAATTCGACAGTGTAAATATTATGCCTGTGTGTGCTTTCTGCAGTTGCATGGTAACATAGACCCGGGCTGCCCGTTCAGCGGCTGGCAAATGGGTTCTCAGAGCGGCTGCATGGCTCCACCCCGTCTGCCCCCCCCCCCCCCCCCCCCCCCCCCCCCCCGACAGCCCAGGAGTCAAACTGAAGTCAATGGCTGCTCTCATGAGCAGATGAGTGACGCCTTGTGCTGTGGTCGCCAAGCCCGAGCTGAGGGGGGGGGGGGGGGGGGGAACAGCAATGCACAAGGGGCTCAGCTGAAAGGTGGTAACATACGAGCAGGAGCCGGTTTGAAGGGGCCGAGACCACCAACAGAAACAGAGGGATTATTTATGTCTTTAAAAAGCCTGAGTTTTTTTATAATAACCAGGGAAAGTTCCCTAGAGTCTGTTTGTTGATATTTACTTTAAAGTGAGACTTTTAAATGAATTCATTCTACTGTTACACTACATTTTAACATGATTTACTCCCCATTAACTATTATTCGTGGGAACAGTGTTAAACTCTCACTCACTATTGTTTCACACGCTCTCACTGAATTGATTGTTTAGAAACTCTAATCTCCGAGTGACATTTCCACTTTAATTTCCCCTCCGTCTTTCCATCGGCACATTTAATTATTTTCTCCGAACATGCCGCTTGCTTTTATAGTCGTGTTGCCCCGGCTAACCCCGGCTAACACCGGCTAACCCCGGCTAACCCCGGGCTAACACCGGCTAACCCCTGTTGAACCTGCGGCATTAGCCACCGAAACGTGATAATCCCATCCATTCCAATCGTGCCAGATTCCAAACAGAATTAAATTATTAAGGAGCTTACAGTAGAGTCATACCAGGCTTTAAAGGTTTTATGGCTTTGGCCGTGGACCTGCAGAAGGGCAGCAGCCATGGGAATGGACAGAGAGTCTCACACTGCAAGAAGTGTGCGTCCGAGGGAGACGTGTAACCAGCGGATAGCGTCCGTGCATGAAGGGAAGAGGAGAACAGGGTTCGGATTCAGAGTTTGGTGCAGAAACATCTCGGGACACATTGAGCGATCGGCCTTGTTTTGAGATGTTTGTACTTTCCTCAGCGAGTCGGCCATGGAAAGCAGAGAGAAGGTTGCCTCACTCTATTGATAGATTCGGTTGTTTTAATCCCCAAACGTCTCGGGCCGCCAACTCCAACGACTTGTTAGAGACACAGACAGTTTTCTGCAGCCGAGCAGTTGTCTGAGAAAACACAGGAAGCGCCGCTCCCTCTGCAGTCCGAACCCTCCGTCTTCACCTCACATCGTGTCAGAACCAGCGGGGACCAGTTAGCAGGATTTATGGCGGCGTCAGAGCGGACCAGTGGCCCCGGATCTGTGCTACCGTCTAATTTGACCCACAGAGAAGGAGGAAACAGATCGAGGCGGCCCAGAGGACTCGCTATCAAAGCTGGGGAAGTTTGTGGGTCCTCGACGTTTGGCTCGACACACCACTGCATCAACATGGAGGAGAAAACCAAATCTAAAACCAGTCGTTTGATATGCGTGGTGTGTTTGGGTAGAGCGGCAGGGGAGGGAGAGCCGATGACCATAACGGGCCTTAAATTAAAAAGAGTCCAAAAATAATCTTGCAAAGTGTAGAAATTCCTCGACTCACAATCCGGGGGCCGCGTTAAACTCTGGACGGGAAAAAAACAAGGATTTAAAGTGCTTAAGGTCTTAAAGAGCAGCCGTGTGGAGCCGGGTTTAAGGGCCCGGCCTCTGAAACCTGTCAAAACAGGGATTGATGAACCAGTTAATCTCAGAGCGACTCGGACGGAACGAAACACAATAATTACTTTGTCAACTTTTGTCTCGCTTGTGCCGCCGCAGTTTAGCATGAGCACAATAAAAAATCCCGTTGGCAGCACACAACAGCATTGGTTTTGCCTGTCAAAGACTCAATGGGCCGGGGACACGCCCATCCCTCCCCACCTCCATCTGATGGCTCAATAGAGAGGCGACCTTCGACCTCCAGGCTCCGAGGCCCCGAGCGGCGCACAATGCTCCGGCACGTCGCCCCTGATGGAATTTCATTTTCCACTTTACAAATGAGCCACCCATCCCATTTACCGTTTCATTTGGTTGCAACAAGCGTACGGTGGAGTTCCCTGTGTTGCATTTCAATGGATTTACAAAGTGCCTGTGAGATGAGGATCCACGACTCTCAGGTGGACTCTCACTCGCTCGTCACGGGGGGTTCGAGGCCGTTTGTACGACGCCATCCATCAAAAGAAGCTTGGGTTCTATTATCTCTCTTCAGAAATGATATCATCACACTGCAAAATGTTCAGGAATATGGAGAATGCTCTTCTTTCTATGGACTAATTCTCTGTGTGACGTGTTTCCTCTTTTGGGCCCAAGGAAGTGACACGTTCAATATTCATAAACTTTCATTAATCAGGTACTGAGTTGAATATGTCTCCTTCTACGTCCTACGATAAATTGCGGTGATCCACGGCCACTAGTGTCTGTCCTGCCAGATGATGAGATTATATTTATTTCACCATATCGGACAGAAACAGACATTTATGATGAGTTCATCTCTGTTATGACAACATTTATAGATTAACTTCCTCTTTAGCAGTTTGTCTACAAAGTAAAAGCTTGACTCTTTTGCTGCAGTGCTCTATATGGAGTGTAAATACAGAGCTTTTATTTTGTGAAAACAAACAACAGCAGCTCAGTAAATCATTCAAACTTAAATTCAGTTTCACCACGGGAACTGCATTTCTAGTTTAACTGGAAATGAAACCTGGATCGATGAGCCGCTGTGATCTCAAACAACTGTCTCATTACAGTCCGGTCTCGTGTGGCTATTTCCTCGCAGCCTGGTGTCATTTGCACGTGATTTAATAAAAAGCAAAAACGCAGTGGACAGCCGAGCCTGAAGAGCTCTGGAGCGCTGGACTTCTCACATCAACGTTTCCTGCTGCTCTCAGAAAGCTGCAGGGATCTAATCAAACTGTTCAGATGCAGAATAACCACGGGATGAAGACAGACTGATTTACTGAGGCTCCTGCTTCACACACAAAGAAAAGAGATCTTCTTTATGTCGATGTAAATGTCTCCAAATGGTTTGTTTGCATAATTTAACATCAGTGCTGCACATTTGCTCAACAGTATTTGGTTTGCTCTCGTTGATAAAGTCACCAAAGCGGTTCTGAGACATCGACAGACACGTTTTCCACCTGAATACCGACAGATCTGTTCGTGCAGCTTCATTTGAATCAACTTGCAGACGAGCAAAGCAAATTTCAAGGTCAGGGAATAACTGCGTCCGCTGGCTCCGAGTCCAGCTCCTCTTTTCATTCAGTCTGTTCTGCCCTGAAGTGTCACATTCGGATCTATTTCCCAGAAAAGTACACGTAGCTCACGTTGAAGTCTTTACACAAACGCTTGAAAAAGCCCATTTGTTTCTGATTATGAGTCGATTTAGAGAACTGACGTTTTTTTGTCCTTTCTTCAAGGATAAAAGTACAAACTCCATCTCAGCCGACGCTATTTAATCTCACATTCAGCTTTCAGATAGGTGCAACACTTTGCCCGTCTGGAAGATTCCTCTCCACTCAACGGGAACATGTCGGGAACGAGGGAAACGATCTGACTGAAAGTGCTGCAATCTTCTGTCACATCTCCGGTACATTTGAGAAGGAAGTGAACCTGATGTCTCGGAGCTTTTGAACACGAATGTGATTTTGTCGCCTTTTTAGAAGATGGAGTTTAAGGAACGAAAGGAGAACACAGTGTTTCCCCAGAGAAACCACTGTCAACCACCGGGGGCAGACTAGAGCTGGGGAGATGTCTCGATTCTTAAATCGGATCAGGCGCTTCCCTGTCATAGACACACTCCCAGTTGGAGCAAGACGTGCGACAAAACCGTCCCATCACTCGTCCCAGACATCAGACACGCTCGCTTTTCATTCTGTAGAAATTACCCACGGCTGTCAAATCCAGAAATGATCTCGTCAGCTCCGCGAGGACGTGAGAGAAAGGAGGCTTCACCTCGAGGTCCCGCTCGGAGGAATAGAGTCTTTAGAAGGCCATTGTCAGGCTGTCGGGGCTCAGGGGGCCGCCACCCCCCCACCCGCCACCCATCTACCCCCCCCGACCCCGGCAGATGAACCCATCACAGGCAGATGTGAGGTCACGGGGGCTGTGACACCAGAGACACCGAGTGCACTGAGAGAAACGTCTGTTTAATGTGTCTGTCTCCACAACAACCACTCAATCCTGTTTCTCATTGTGAAAGATTTAATAGTTATTATGCTTTTGCTGAATTTGCTATTCATATGAAAACTTGTATTTTGATTACGTGCGGGTATTTCAGAATCCTGTTTATTTCCAAGTAGGTTTTCACAAACTTACTTATACTATATTTTGCATATTTGCTTTGGTGTTTGGTGCATAACAAACATAGTCAGCAGAAAGAAGTAGTGTAAGCACAAAGAGAAAGAGAAAGACAGGAGCCTTAAGTGTGAAATAAGTAAAAAAAAGTATCAAAGTAAATATATATATATATAAACGTAGATATATATATATATAAAATGTATAAAAGTTCACAGATTGTGCAAGACAAGTTTCTGCTGTATTCCTATTGGATGATATTCACACATATTGTAGTTGTGGTGCAGCTGCTGGTGAAAGTCCATTGAGTGAAATCAAATAAAGTGACCGACAGGTTAATGATCATGTGGCTCGAACAAAAAGATCTGAACAGTAACCACGTTAAAACTGAGGCGACATTATAATGATATCAGGCACATCACTCACTTTAATGGAACTTAATGTGACTTTATTGTCAGTGCACATTTCTCTCAGAGTAGAATCGGTCCCATGGAGAGAAAAGCACATTAAGAAAAGAGTTAAAACTGTTTCTATAGAAATGTGGATAAGGGAAAAGCAAAATTATGTTTATGGCAAATTACAAGGGTGAGTTGACTCTTTGAGACACATTTATTCTTCTCAATAAGTCTCAGTTATTAAAGTTACAGATAAAAACACTCTAGTGTGTCGACCCTTTTTGCAGCGTGCTGGGTCAGCAGAGGCTTTGACATTAAGACCGGGTGAAGACGTTACCCCCCCCCGGCTCCCCCGAAGCCCGGCAGTGTCACAGGCTTGTCTGTCACCCAGCGCCTTGAGTCTAAAGAGGGTGACCTCTCCGCTCACCTCCCTCAAGGGCGACAGCGGCCACATGGTGATTGGCTAAATGGATTTTAGAACCGCTCCGGGGACAGAGGGAGGGAGGGAGGGAGGGAGGGAGGGAGGGAGGGAGGGAGGGAGGGAGAGAGGGAGGGACAACGTCTCAATAAAGACACAGAGAAGAAGTAAAGATGTAATAATCAACATCTCCATCAGACTGAATGAATTATTCTTGTTCTGAAAGTACTTTTCCTTCCATCGTCTGTGATCTTTATTAGGGACTTTAAAGAGGGTCACGTAAAGTTGCACTTGTTCCAAAGGTGAAATCTTAATTACTACAGGAACTCTAACAGAGTTTGGCTGATGGGAATCAAAAGGAGTCGAAGCCTGGATGAGCCGAGGGGTGACAAGAAGACAAACGTCCCTATTAGAGCCAAAGATTAACTCGCTCAAGTCTTTTTATCATAAATATTCACGTACAATAAAAACTAAAAGGGCTAAAAAGGCTTAAAAGAATGAAGTCTGTGAGATACGTAAAGCTGCAGCTACTTGAAAGTGAATTTTAAGGGTCAATTCTTCGTGCCGAGAGAAGTTAATCGTACTTTAAACTGTGTTTTTGTGATTTACGTGCACCGACCCTTTTTAAAAGTCAATTACAACAAAAACAAAAGGAAAGACATCTGCTGCTGGACTGAATCTTTCCAGGACGTCGGCGTAAAAACAGATACGATGACATTTATACACTTCACGACTCCGATCGTTCTGCTTTAAGGCGTCGCTGCCAAAACGTAACCACCGAAGTTAAACGCACACCACAAACACAACATCTTCCTCTGGGTTGGACACTTACTGCCTGTGCTTTTCAGCCTGGGTGGCCGCGCTGGGAACCAAACCCACGGCGCCGCTCGGTGCCAAGCTCGACCCGCTGAGCTGCACCGAGCGGAAAAAATGTACAGGAATTTCGTCCCGGTGGCTTGTTGACAACTTATAGTGTCACATCTCACACCGACAACCCAGGACAAGGCCAACAGGACCGCACATACTCTGTCAGGTCTCACTATGGAGAGGCAGCTATACATATCGCTCCAATTATATATATGGATCGTCCCATAGGAGCATGTGTGGCGCTAAACGGTTCCGTCTGACACGTGGAAACGACGCCAACAACCACCCGACTGACTTCTCTGCACAGAACTCGGACCCTGTGGGATTCGGGAGGAGAAGCCGGAGAGGTGTTGAACAGATGGAGAGAATATCTACGTGCCCTCGCTGGTCAGTTTGGGATTAATCTGCTGCTAAAGGAACATTATCGTCAGCGTATCTTAAAGCATGTGTACGCTGGAAGTCGGTGGAGGGCCCGGTGCAAGTTGGAGCGTCCTGAGGCCTGGTGACAGGTGTGTGTGTGGGGGGGGAGAGAGAGAGAGAGAGAGAGTGGGGACAGAGGGAGGGAGACAACTGCTGTTGGTCTGCTGGGAGCAGATGTTGGAGATCTCTGTAAACTGTTAATAGCTGCAGGATCTCATTACATTTAACCCTTTAAATCCAAAACCTCCACTGGGAGAAATGCCTCCTCCAGCACCACCAGCAGCACCAGCAGCACCACACAAGTTCTCAACTTTGAATTCTAAAGTGTTTAAATCCACTCTCTGACATTACGACAGATGCTAACGATTCTTTATAACAGTTGAATTAGATCAGTTTAGCTTTCTGGTGGTTTGAGCAGCGAACGACAAGTTTAATTAGTTCTTCTGTGACACAAAAGGTTCAGAAGTTAATTGCCACTTCTGAAGTTTGCGACGGCAGCTGCAGGGTTTCGTTTGTTCTTCTGCGACAGCGAGTTAGTGGTTTGTTGTCGAAATCAACACAAAGAAAACACTTTAAATTGAAGGAGAAGTTCGTGGAAACAACAGCACGACCTTAAACTTCCATAAACTCCACAGAGCAAATCAGTAAAAGTGCTCAAATTAGCCTTTGTGCTGTAGACGTATGTCTGATGAAATTGGTCTATAAATAAAATAAAACAAGTGTGATTAAAGTGGTTACAATACACACTGTAAAAAGTTACGCTAAAATGGGAATAATTTGTAAAGTAGGGATTTTCAAAGGAAGAGAGTAGAAAGTCTTTAATGGTGTTGCACAGTTTAAATGCAGCTAAAGAAACAAACCAACAAATACGAGAATACGAAAATAGAAAAGAAGGTTCAAAATCCAAATTTGTTTATATTATTCTGGAAGTCGATGATGACTTTTAATCTTTTTAAATCTTAACAGGTAACCTCCTTCATCTCACGGAGAGAGAATCAGACGCAGGACGGAAAGATCCTGAAACAATTCACGTCTCTGGAGATGATTTGAACATTTCGATGTTTACGTTTATTTTGAAGCAAAACACAGGTTTCGAGTTGTTTGAATTCCGATGTTCTGAGCACAGCCCGTTTGTCTTTTAATCCTCCAGCTCCGGGCTATTAACCCGACACGAGGGTAAACCAGGCCCCGTTACCCTAAGCAGCGCCATTCCACATGAGAGCCCAGTGTTTAGAGTCAATCCCACGACAAAACTGAGTCCAGCAGCTGTTTGCGGCGCCGCGTTACTGTCAACACCGATCCATCACGCCAGTAAGCATGTATCTGTGCGCCACTCTGATTTCAGCGCAGCAGTTTGAGCCTCTAAATATATTCCCGGAGCCGAGGCCGGTGAGAAAGCCGCCGGGTCCCGAGGCAACGATTTCTGACCTTTATTCACCGTGAGAAGAAGATTCACCGAAGGACGAGCACTTCTCACTATTCGCGATATGGATATTCACACTCACAGCATCCCAACAATCAGGCTGATGGACACAGGGATTAAGATGCCTTGCTAAAAGGTTTCTCAAGAATAGGACACAGCAGCACCGCCTCCTCCAGGAAGATCTGGTGTGAGGACACGAATCTGTGAAAAGTTGGAAGCTCTCTCACCTTGATGCCGCCCATCCTCTGCTCCCCCTTGAACTCTTTGCCGTTCTTCAGCCAGTGGATGCTCGGCGTCGGGTTCCCGGACGCGGCACAGCGGAACTTCACCGTGTTGGCGGCAGGAACGGCCAGAAGCTTCTTGTCCATCCGGTCGGGCCGCGTCCAATAAGGAGCTTCTGTTGAAAAAAACACAAAACAGGGCGTTGTGTCAGTCATTGGAAACAAAGAGAGACGAGTTTTGAGTCGAGCTTCATGTCATTGGAGACAAACTTGGGTCAAATCTTAAATACGGTAACTCGATCCAAGTGCATATCTGGAAACATCTGATACAAGTCGAGCCCTTTGCAATAAAGTCCAGTCTCAAGACACCTGTCAAACATCACTCGAGACGAGTTCAAGTCAGGTCTCGAGTAATTTGAGTGATTCTCAGGCGAAGGCGAGTCGGTCAGAGCGAGTCTTAAATCACCGCTTTCAATAAATCACGTCCCAGGTCGACAGTTTGTGACTCGAGTTCGACTCACAGCTCTGCGGAGATGAGACACTTTCTGATCCCAACAGATTTCTCCTCAGTTTTCCATTTGCTGGCGTCTCCTAAGATCATAGAAACCTCGGGACGGACCCTTCAGGATCTTGTAATGTAATTGCTAAGAGATGCCACAGATTGGATTGATTTATGGACTTTGCCAGGACAGATGTGAGGTTCCACTGGAGGCCTGCGCTCCCAGAAACAACAACCAACAATACCTGTGACAGTTACTGACAAACTTTCATCATTTACAAAGCTAAGAAATAGTTGAAAAAGTGGAGTTTGAAGGATTTTCTTTAAATAGGAAAAGAGTTCGGACCCATGCAGTATTTTCTGGAGTTCGTTTTCTTTGCTACAGTCGGGATGAGACGTTTTTACATTTTACTTACGCCGCTGTGCAAAGAGACGCAGTGAAGCTCGAGATGCACCAAGCGGGTGTGAAACGCAGTTTGACGGATCGTGAAAGAGCACAAAGCGGTTTTGCGTGTTTCTCCCTCGCGTCCTCGGCCCTCGCTCACAATGCACGAGTGGGTTTGGACTCGTTGGATCCTGAGGGTCTGGAAACGCGTCGGGGCGATTTATTGAGTTGTATTGAGAGGAGGACGGACAAAAGGGGAGAGAGCAGCGAGTCAGAGAGGCCTGTTGTTCCCGGTGTGTGGGGGGGTGAGGAGGGCGAGGGAGGCTCACTCTCTCTCTCTCTCTCTTTACTGGTCTGTGTGGGTTTCCCAGGACAAAAGCTGGGGAGGTGGCTGACCGGTCATCAGATGTCTCTTTTACACTCTAAATGCAGCAGGAGCGAGGGGAGCTAATTACCATCTCAATGTGTGTGTGTGTGTGTGTGTGTGTGTGTGTGTGTGTGTGTGTGTGTGTGTGTGTGTGTGTGTGTGTGTGTGTGTGTGTGTGTGGGTCAAACAAAGAAATCCTAATTCTAACCCTCAAGCAACACACGGGCGGAGTTTATCTTAGGTGAGATGTCGATCACAGAAAGTATAAATATACCTGTGTGTGTGAATGTCTCTAAACTACCACGTGTGTGTGTGTGTGTGTGTGTGTGTGTGTGTGTGTGTGTGTGTGTGTGTGTGTGTGTGTGTGTGTGTCTGTCATAATGCCCGGGGAGCTCTGATATATTTCTGACACACATTTCTTTGGCTCCCGTCATGAAACTTTGGCTTCAGCTTCACAGAGTAATTACAACCAGAGCGAGAGAGATTGGACGATGAAAGACAGACGTCTCATCTTAGAAAGCAAACAAACACAACTTCTATTGTGTGTGTGTGTGTCTGTGTCTGTGTGTGTGCGACTCCACTCGAGCAGCTGAACACTGCAGCCTGCTTGAGTTAGAGACTCCCCAGCTTGCAAAGACAAACACTCTGCACATGCAACCACACACACACACACACACAAATACACAGACGCCGGGACTTCAGAGGACATTACGCTGACTTACACTGATTTCCTGACTCACTCTAAATCAAACCTGATCCTAATTTAACCTTTAAAACACGTCTTCACCTTTAATTTGAATCAATAACATTATGGGGACTTTCATTTTGTCCCCACAGGGAAGACAAGTCCGTGTAGAGTGATTGTTTAAACACGGGTAAAATATGGATTTTTACACAATGCTGGAAATGGTCCCTAGAGATTCAACAAATATGAGTACACACACATACACACACACACACACACACACACACACACACACACACACACACACACACACACACACACACACACACACACACACACACACACACTCACACACACACACACACCTTAAAAGGGAAATCACTGTTAGATATCATTAGCTCTCTCTCTCTCGTCCTCTCTCTCTCTCTCTCTCTCTCTCTCTCTCTCTCTCTCTCGACACTGAGCGCAGCGTGAGGCGTCTGAACACATTGTTTTCTTGGCATCATAATCAGCCACACACACACACACACACACACACACACACACACACACACACACACACACACACACACTCTGTCAAACAAAAACACGGACTGAGTTTTTAAACAGTCTCTCTCCCGATGTGTGGTCCTCCTCCTCTTCCTCCTCCTCCTCCTCTTCCTCCTCCTCCTCCTCTTCCTCCTTCAGCCACTATGACCTTTCTAACCCAGAATAGACGCCTGTGGGGATTCTGTCTGTTTCATCTCCACGGTTTTGTCCCAAAAACACTCGGAGACTAATTCCCTGAGCTGCTCGGCACTCGCTCCTCTGCCTCGGCACCCGATCACCTGTCAGGAGAACGAACTGGGCCGAGTCCTGACGTCTTCTCTTCAGCTTTTCGAGCAGCTAAGTGGTGCTTGCTTTATTTCCTGCTGCTGAAGGAAAGTGGAAACTGCTGCGTGTGCTACCTGAACTGTCCTGTGCAGGAATTTAGATAAACAATCATTAAATTCTGCAGAAACAACTGAGCACGAGCATGGATTTCTGTTCCGGGATGGATGACAACGTGTTTATGACGTTTGTCTTAACTACTCAAAGTCGCGTACGTGATTTAATTTGTGTTTTATATCATTTTTATTACTCTCAGTTGTAATAAAAGAGCCAGAGTATTTTCATCCAGAGCTTTGAGAAATGTGTGAGTGTGATTTGTTGGCTCCTCTGAAGCTGACGCACGTTCCTCTCCAGGAAAGCCTCTTCCAGCTCAGCAGCGTGTTCCCAGTACGCCCGGCAGACACTGGAATCCCATCCCATGTCTAATTGGCAGGATGGTATTTCCTCAGCAGGAGGGGAGTGGTGATGGGGCGGGGGGGGGGGGCCTCTCCGGGAGCCTAAGAATACTCCAGCGTTTTCCCGCTCCGCTGTTTGTTTGGTTTACGCTCGATAACAGAACCCGGAGTGCGGCTGCTGAGATCTCTGCCACGGAGGGGGCGCGGTCAGTCAGTGGGAGGAGTCTCCTGACGACTGGGAAGGTGTTTTCTCTCTCCTGAGAGTCTGAAGCTTCAGGTTTGTTCCATAGTTTCATGTGATCTGGTGAGTTTTGGTTCCACATTGTAATTTAGGGAATAAAGAATTTTGTCTGACATCCTGTCGTCATCATCTAGGTGGGCGGAGTCTACCTATACTTGACTCTGATTGGCTACGCCGTGCGTCTGACATCATGATGGTATTACTAACAGCGTGAAAACATCGTTGGTTGTTTTTTTGATCGCAATTATTGGAAAACTAATTATAAATCATTGGATTTTGGTAAAACTAGAGGAACCTTTAGAATGAAGAGGTCCTTCCTTCCTTCCTTCCTTCCTTCCTTCCTTCCTTCCTTCCTTCCTTCCTTCCTTCCTTCCTTCCTTCCTTCCTTCCTTCCTTCCTTCCTTCCTTCCTTCCTTCCTTCCTTCCTTCCTTCCTTCCTTCCTTCCTTCCTTCCATTGACTGAAATTCATGCAGATCCAGATTTCAATTTATAAATACTTTTGTTAATCAAATAACAAATCTAAAGGTCCGTGCATTGTCTTTGAATGTGTACTCCACAACGTTGTCCCGCTGACTTCCTGCTGTGGCTGTGGGTCGGGGGGGGGGGGCGTGACTTCAGGGCTCCGGCAGTCAGCTGGAGCAGGACCCACCGAGGGGCCGTCAGCGCTCAGACACCGATCGGGGGGGAAAGGAGGAGGAGGAGGAGGAGGAGGAGGGAGTGCTGGTCTAATTGTGTAATTGTATAATTGGCCCTCGCCGACGCCTGCGAGCACACAAGCAGATTTCATTACAGATAACACTGGGGCTCTTTGAAGGCGCGCTGCCCCCCCCCGACGGGCCTGCAGGGACCCTGGGCAAACAGAGCGGGAGGAATGGCGGCCGCGGTGCAGCGCCGGCGTGCGGCTCTCTGCTCGCCTGCCAGGGTAAACAAGGAGGCTGCATAGCTCAGGAGCACAGATTAGGCTCTGTTAACATTCCTCCACACACACACACACACAGACACACACACAGACACACACACACACTGCCCTTTGAATCCACACAGACTGAGTGTGTACACCGCTCTCCGCACTGAAAGAGGTACACACTCTAAACCGTAATCATCGTGTGAGGGCGCACGATAGTTTGATCTCTGACCTTCTACTTTCCTCGGGTGTCAGACCTCCAACACAGTCCAGCAGGTTTTTGAGCTTAAAAGTATAGAAACTACAAATAAAACTTCACACTACTCTGCAGCTTTAGAGCCGCTAGAAGAAAAAGGTTTGGGAACTTTGCAGAATCGTTTTAACGTGGACGTGCAGGAACTGAGATGTTTGGAAAAACTGTGGCGTAGACGCACAGATTCCAGTGTTGGGTTGAATTCTGCATTTTACTTCCTGTTCCTGTTTTGCCCAGAGTACCTGTGTGGTCACGTGATAATTAAGGTACGGGGATTGAAACTGATGCCAATGTGGACGGAGATGGTTTTAAAACGCAGCCTGAACCTCCACCTGCTCACTTCCTGCCTGAGATCCGAGCGCAGACTGGAAAGACACCGATGGGAACTGACTTCCTCCTCAAGAGAAAACCAAACACACGTTCTCTGTCAGTCTGTCAAACCTCCACAGGAACTACTGTGGCTGCCGGGCGGGAGTCTATCTCCTCTGCCTCCCCCCCCCCCCCCCCCCCGAGGGCCTCTGGAGACGGCCCAGTGCGTTCGGGAGTCGTGGAGAATGAGCTCATGACTGCAGAGGCTGGTCTGCCTCTCTGCTGTGGGAACACTGGGCTGTGGCATCATCTCCACTGGCAGCTCCCAGTGACTCTTCTCCTCTGGTTTCCTTCCGTCTGGCTGTCGCTCGGCAAAACGGATTTCTGCTCTTGCCCGCTCACTAATGAACCGACTCTTTCAGCGGCTCCAGCTTCCTCTCTGCATGTGGACGTGGATGTTCTTCCGCTCGGCGACGGGGACTCTCTCTCTCTCTCTCTCTCTCTCTCTCTCTCTCTCTCTCTCTCTGGCTGTGTGGCTCGTCACATGGGGCTCCGTTCGGCTACAGCCAGCTAATTAGCGGTGGCTTAGTGACCATTACGCAGAGATAGGGGGTTTAACGTTTTCGGGGCTAATCCTTCTCCTTTCGGCCAGGAAACCGGAGCCTCGCATGTCATGGGGTGGACTTACACCCAGAGATTAAGTCTGGCAGTCTGAGGCTATTTAGCGGCATTCAGGACGTCGGCGGTAAGCCGCTGCCGCTCCGGCCTGTTGAGAAGATCACTCCAGGAGGAAAGTGAAGCGCTCAGGTTTTTATATACGTCGCAGGTGTCGAGAGGAAGCTTCATCTGCTTTGTCTCTTTCCATCTCTCTCCTCTCGTGTCTCTGGGTAAGAGCTGCAGCCACGACGTGGTGATGAAAATGAAAGAATACATCTTTTAATTCTGCAGCATCTCAAGTGAGCAGAATGAGGGGATTACATGTTGAAAGGGATCTCGCCACAACAAAGACTCCTGTGTTCAGTAGACGATCGAGTGTTTGAGCCGTGGAGACGACGACCGGGGAGCGAGCGGTTGTTTCTCAGATATCAGAGCAGGGAAATAATAAAAGAAGAGAATCATGAGGTGATTACTTGTAACTGAGACTTCACTGTTATTCCTCGAAGCAACAGCCCACAAACACATGTTGGGTGAGTTTGACAGCATGTTGTCAGAGCTGCTTCACACGACTGCCGAGTGAAAATGTAGATTTAGCTCCCGGCTCAGAACGGTGAGGAAATCCTCAACTTTAAAAACATATATTAGAGAGAAAGAGAAAAACTAAAACTGACGACTTCAACACAAAGTCAACCATCTTTTTGGGATCTTTTGTTTGTCCTTTAAAAAAGACGTTTTCTATACCATCACATAATCTTGGTAACGTGATGTAAATGGACAGATTGAGCATCGGCAGCATCACCAACAGTCGTCGTCTCAGAGTTTCACTCAAAGTCAAGTGTGAGGATTCGGCTGCAGAACTTTACAGCGACTTTTAAAAAAAGAACTTTGTCGCTTTGCTACTGAAACATTTCAATATTTGGCTTCTGGCAACGATTTTGTTGAGCCTCTAAAGTTTAATGTGATTCAGAGAATTGTGAAGATGTCGACTTCTTCAGCTCCAGTGAACCGTCAAACTACATTCAAGTAATTATTCTGTATAAATCACTGGAAAGTTAAATGTTTTCTAGTGGTTCCCTCCCTGCTCTTCCATCCCGATATCTCAGAGGCAGCACAGCGCGGCGCCTGGTTGGTCGAGAGCCCGCTGAGGGGGCGGAGTCACTCTCTGTCTCTCTGGAGTCGCGCTCGCTGACAGAACCGAGCGTGCAAGGCGGCGCCATCCCTCATCGCTCTTTGTTCACCTGCACCTGAACTCTGCACATCTCCCGACGGAGCACCGAGAGGGATGAGATCTGACGGAGAACCGCCGGCTCCTGTTCTGTGTGATGGCGCCGTTTCGTGGAGTGCGTCCAGGGAGAAGCTCTGATGCGAGCGCAGGAAGATGGTTGTCAAATCTCAAATCTCATATTAAAACTTGGATTCCTGCAGAGGTTTTTATTGTCACGATGCTCATGAAGCTGTGTATTCGACTCGTTAACTTCCGCTTGTAGCTGGAAAGATCAAATACATTGTTTCACTTGTGTGGGTGTGGTTTGAAAAGAATAATTGGGAATTCACCATTTCCATTACCTGCATCTTCTGGATCTTCATCATAGTCTTCGTCATCACCAGACGACAGAGAATCTGAAAGGAGAAGACAAATCGGGTTTAGACTGAGGAACACGGACGGATCTCGAGCATGTGGAGCTTGAACTATAACGACCATCAGATAAGACCGACATCACATCTGGAACGTTTGCACCACTTCATTTAGTTTGTGCAACAATGGAGAGAAACTAAGAGGAGGGACAAATAAATAAAGGAATGAACTTTGTGCACATTAAAGCCCCAGCGGAGATTAAATGAAAACGAGCGTGATTACACAAACACACACACGTGCACACACACACACACACACACACACGTACGCACACATTCAGACTGACTCTGCTCATTGAGAAACTCATGAATGAGTCCACAGTTCTCCGCTGTGGCGTCCTCAGATATTACAAACATTTCCACAGACGGTACAAATGAGGGGGTCATTAGTGCGACACGGTCGTGTGAGTGTGTGGGATACACACTGACCCACACACTGACACACACACTGACACACACACTCTAACTCTTGCAAACAGTTGTGTGTCAGATGCCGTCTAATTGCTCCTCGACCACAGATACGAGAATCGCTGTCTCACATTTTCACGCCGGCTTTGTGTTAATTCTCGATGTGACCTCCACGTTTTCTGGTTCAGCTCCTCAGGTTCTGGTTAATGGGAGCCAGCTGTTACCTTGACAACCCCGGTGAGCTAAAGCTACTCCTGAAACACGGCTCTTCTCTCCGGACGCCTCCGTGCATCGCTCCACTTTGCCACCCGTGCCGCAGCAGAAAAAACATTCGGATTCCCTGAATTCTGGATGGACGTGAACTGACCAATAGAACCACGGTGCTCGGCAAATAAAAGCTGCAAAATACAATGAACTTCAGCACAGATTCAAATAATTGAATATATTCAGATTTAAGCTTAAACAAATTGGTTTGCTTGTGCATCCACAGTGTCAACGACCATCATACGTCAGCAAATAACTCGAATATACAAACGTAATCATTCTAACAGTGTGTAAAAGCAAATTTGTATAAATAATTGTGTTTTTAGCCGAATATTTGTTTTAATCAAAAGGTGAATTTAACATAATCTGTCAGCAATTTTTGTTCCGTCTCCAAACGTTTTTCATAACTGGCAAACAAGTTCTTTCATCTCCTCACGTTACACCTTCTCATTTACAACATGTGTACCGTGTGTGTGTGTGTGTGTGTGTGTGTGTGTGTGTGTGTGTGTGTGTGTGTGTGTGTGTGTGTGTGTGTGTGTGTGTGTGTGTGTGTGCTCTCTCTGCTGTCTGGATTCCGTCCAGGTGCTAAATCTGATACTGCTCCTAAATATCTGACACCTTACTCAAATATTTGAGTGAAAACACAATAGTCTGTGTGTGTTTAAGACGGAGCTGAGGCCGTGTTTAGAGAAGAGGGAGGAGAACAGGATATTGCCCTCACACACTATGACAAGTCAGACTTCATGAGTCATTTTAACATGTACCCAGTGTTGAAATCATATTAAAACGTCGGGTTTGGATAAATCTGCTTCTGAAACGTGCTGAGCTGGAAGCAAACGCCTTTATTCCACCTCCGTGTTTGTTTGAACAAATTCTCTCTGAAAGCCGAGTGTGACTTGGAAAGATTGAAGGTTTGTTTCTTTTTAAATCAGTGATGTGTGTGTGTGTGTGTGTGTGTGTGTGTGTGTGTGTGTGGGGGGGGTGATAGTGTCCTCCTGCCGTCTGGAGCTGATACCAGGGTCCGCCAGGAGAAGCTGTCCAGATCGGATCGGGCCTGGAGAAGGCCATTTTCTCCCCGGCTCACAGCCAAACACATGCATCTGTGTGTGTGTGTGTGTGTGTGTGTGTGTGTGAGACGAGGGGGGGGGGGTGAACTCTCATTTCTTGCCGCCCCATCTGTTTTCAATGATGAAATGTTTGGGGCTAATTGCTTTCTAATTAGTTGTCGATAACAGTTTCAGCTGGTGTCCATGAGTTTTACGGGGAAAGCTGCACGACTTTAAAGCTCCCGCTCGGTCTCCTCTGCCCCCCCCCACACCCCCACACCCACCTCCTCCCACCTCCTCCCACGCTCGAGCTCATTCTGCATCACACGCTAGTTTAAAAAACTTTACTCACTCTCGCACGATAATGAATTTCACCTTTGACTGGGCATCAGGGGAGGAAACAGCATGAAACGTGCCTGGGTATTAGTTGTATGCGTGTGTGTGTGTGTGTGTGTGTGTGTGTGTGTGTGTGTGTGTGTGTGTGTGTGCAGATTGGCAGGAAACCATCGGACTTGCAGCCAAGCAAGAAAAAGGAAGTAATAGAAGTTTCCTCCTGTTTTTATTGTGTGGAGACAGTTGGATAATCTTCATTGAAGTAAAACTCAGGTCAGTTTCAAAGTGCCGCGCCACTAATATTTGATTTACGTCACTTAATCCTTTCCCATATTCACACTGCATTAAATAATTGACTATATCTGTATCTACCAGTGATGTACTCGACCCCCAAGATGCATTATATGTATTTGACTGGGATCTTGTCACAGTTTAAGAGCTGCTGGGACATCCAGAAAGAGTGTAATTTATATATATATATACACACATTACATTTTTAAAGGCACATTTAACAATTCAGACCAGATATTAACTGTTTAATCAGTGCTTCCTAACTCGTGTGACACTTTAAGCTGCAGTCATGTGACCCCTGCAGGACACGGTGGTAGAGCGGGCCGTCCTCTCACCTGTCACCCTGATGGTGTAGTTGCTGAGCAGCGTGTCGCCGTGGGCGAGCCGGCACGAGTAGACGCCCGAGTCCTCGTACGACACGTTGATGATGCGCAACATCCTCTGGCCGAGCCGCGTCCGGTTGCCGGGCAACAGTGCGGCGCCGTCTTTGAACCAGACCACGGGCTGCGAGGGGTCGTCCAGCTCGCACGCCATCTCCAGCGGCTCGCCCACGCCCAGGACAAAGTCCTCCAGGAAGCCCGACTCGCTGGACACGGAGTCTAACGACAAAGAAGGACAGAAGGGATTGTTAGATACAGATAGAACCTGAATGAGTTGGAATCTATGTCTGGCTCCATAACCCAGTTTTCACTTAATTCACATTTAATATGTTACAAAAGCCTTAATTGGTTGATTCATATGAGAGTAAATTGAAGTTAAATGGGGTTTATATTGCCTGTTTATGTTTTACTGTGTACTGTAAATTGTATTGAATAGATCTAACTAGGTTACACTTCAATGGCACCTTTTTCCTTTTTGCTTCTATGACATATATGTTGCACTTAACTGTTCCTATATATTTATCTTCAGATATCGTTCTATTTTATTTTTATGTCTTCATTTTATCATTAGCCAGCGTGTATGTGTGTATCTGTGTGTGTGAGTACATGGGTATACTTATGTTTGTATACGGTAATTACTTTATTTATGCGCTGCTGAATGATGATTGTTGTTCTTCAAATCCCAATAAAAATTTGATCACAAAAAAAAAAAGTTAAATGTGCCGAACATTCACTGATTTGCTTTTTGATATCTGTATGGTGCAACACATTGGATTAAACAAGAAATATTGAGAATTTTTCAATATGATTAATGAGTGAATTAAAAAGTTGCAGGGTGACTTTGTAGAGAAGATTCTGCACAAACACGTTTTTCCCTTCTCCACCGTGTGATGAAGAGGGATCAGTGCCGACCCGCTGGCGAGCTATTGGCTGATCTGACTCTGGAACTTTTGACTCCAGCGCAGCGACGACGACGACCAGGCAGCAGACAGATCTGTGCTGTGTGGAAACCAACCCTCCCCCCCCCCCCCGGTCCTGTCACACACCAGCTCATTGACTCCAGCCGTGTTCAGCGCCAGGGAAAGAAACCAACATGTTGACCGGCTGCACCGAGGAGACACCGAGGCTCACGTCTGGATAAATAAACACTGGGTCCCCTTGTGTCTCCTCCCGTCCTCCCATCAGAGGTGTGCTTCTCAAACGCACCTCGATGACACAAGAGAGACAAACCTCATGCACACCGCGGGCGAACAACCCTTTTCAACACAAGGACACACACAAGGACACGAAATGGCTGAATACTTTCTCCCGTGCAGCTGGAGTCTCTGAATGAGCTGCTGGGGCAACAGAGGACACACACAACACGCACTTGTTCACACACACACACACACACACACATGCACACACAAACCCCACCCGCACATGGGAAACACTGAGCGAGGTGTGTTACCAGCGTGATTTATGACGACAAACACACACACACCCACACCCACTGTTGACCCTCCTGGAGGCAGCGCTCGCTCACACGGCTTTGAACTCACGCTTAGGAAATTGAAGTTGAGCGGTGGAGTTGGAATCGGGAGCGGACGAGACCAGACCATCTTCACGGGGGGAGAATACTGAAGAGGGGCGGTGAATTATAGATGGGATCTCTCATTGTGAGGCCGGGGGGGGGGGGGGGGGGGGGGGCAGCCTCAAAGATACACAGAGACGTGGCTGCACCTCAGTGTTTTCAATGAAATGAGTGATATCACATCGGGAAAATACTCATTTTGATGAAATAAATAAATAAAATAAAAGACATTTAACTTGAGCACAAAAGTAAATTTTCCTTAATGAGGTAATATGATGTCTTACTTTTACTGGACGGCTGTGACATTATTTTAAATGACGTAATATTTTGCTTCTTGTCTTTGATTTTTAATTTTCTTGTTTTTATTTGTTCTCTTCTTGAACCACTTTTATATCGTCTGTTTTGAAAGGTTTTGTAAAGAAAGTTATTCTTATATATTACTTTTTTTAAATCTGAAAGAATCCAGATTTTTATATTTCATGCTCGAATTTGTCTTTAATATAAAACGTATTTCAGTATTAACGGGAAAATGCAGAAGAACAGAATGAAGAACCAGTAGCTCTACAGCAGAATGAGGAACCAGTAGCTCTACAGCAGAATGAAGAACCAGTAGCTCTACAGCAGAATGAAGAACCAGTAGCTCTACGACAGAATGAAGAACCAGTAGCTCTACAGCAGAATGAAGAACCAGTAGCTCTAGAGCAGAATGAGGAACCAGTAGCTCTACAACAGAATGAAGAACCAGTAGCTCTACAGCAGAATGAAGAACCAGTAGCTCTACAACAGAATGAAGAACCAGTAGCTCTACAGGAGAATGAAGAACCAGTAGCTCTACAGCAGAATGAGGAACCAGTAGCTCTACAACAGAATGAAGAACCAGTAGCTCTACAGGAGAATGAAGAACCAGTAGCTCTACAGGAGAATAAAGAACCAGTAGCTCTACAGCAGAATGAGGAACCAGTAGCTCTACAACAGAATAAAGAACCAGTAGCTCTACGACAGAATAAAGAACCAGTAGCTCTACAACAGAATGAAGAACCAGTAGCTCTACAGCAGAATGAGGAACCAGTAGCTCTACAACAGAATGAATAACCAGTAGCTCTACAACAGAATGAAGAACAAGTAGCTCTACAGGAGAATGAAGAACCAGTAGCTCTACAGCAGAATAAAGAACCAGTAGCTCTGCAGCAGAATGAAGAACCAGTAGCTCTACGACAGAATGAAGAACCAGTAGCTCTACAGCAGAATGAAGAACCAGTAGCTCTACAGCAGAATGAAGAACCAGTAGCTCTACAACAGAATGAAGAACCAGTAGCTCTACAGCAGAATGAAGAACCAGTAGCTCTACAACAGAATGAAGAACCAGTAGCTCTACAGGAGAATGAAGAACCAGTAGCTCTACAGCAGAATGAGGAACCAGTAGCTCTACAACAGAATGAAGAACCAGTAGCTCTACAGGAGAATGAAGAACCAGTAGCTCTACAGGAGAATAAAGAACCAGTAGCTCTACAGCAGAATGAGGAACCAGTAGCTCTACAGCAGAATGAAGAACCAGTAGCTCTACAGCAGAATGAAGAACCAGTAGCTCTACAACAGAATGAAGAACCAGTAGCTCTACAGGAGAATGAAGAACCAGAAGCTCTACAGCAGAATGAAGAACCAGTAGCTCTACAGGAGAATAAAGAACCAGTAGCTCTACAGCAGAATGAAGAACCAGTAGCTCTACAGCAGAATGAAGAACCAGTAGCTCTACAGGAGAATAAAGAACCAGTAGCTCTACAGCAGAATGAGGAACCAGTAGCTCTACAGCAGAATGAGGAACCAGTAGCTCTACAGCAGAATAAAGAACCAGTAGCTCTACAGCAGACTGAAGAACCAGTAGCCCTACAGGAGAATGAAGAACCAGTAGCTCTACAACAGAATGAAGTACCAGTAGCTCTACAACAGAATGAGGAACCAGTAGCTCTACAACAGAATGAGGAACCAGTAGCTCTACAGCAGAATGAAGAACCAGTAGCTCTACAACAGAATAAAGAACCAGTAGCTCTACCGCTCTACAACAGAATGAGGAACCAGTAGCTCTACAGGAGAATGAAGAACCAGTAGCTCTACAGCAGAATGAAGAACCAGTAGCTCTACAACAGAATGAAGAACCAGTAGCTCTACAACAGAATAAAGAACCAGTAGCTCTACAGCAGAATGAAGAACCAGTAGCTCTACAACAGAATGAAGAACCAGTAGCTCTACAACAGAATGAAGAACCAGTAGTATGTAGTGACTCATTAAACTGCCACATTCCCTTGCCTGTTTCTTCTCTGCAGGTCTTAAATAAAGTGAAGTGAGCAGATGAGTTGTGAATTGTTTTTCTCTGTCTTACGACGCCCATGAAAACTGAAGTGATTTTAAGTCAATAATATCTTTAGTGCGGCCTCCGGCTCTGACAATGATATTTACAACACTTCTTTTCTGTAAAAGCACAAAAAGGGTCCATTCAGGAAAAAGGAGGAAAACCCAGAGAGCATGAAGGACCCGTTACTTCTGTGTATTATACTGGTGACTCCAGTGGGAGAAAGGGTCTTTAACTGGGCTTTATGAGGTCGATGGAATCATCTCCAGAGACTCGTAGCTCACTTTGGATTCATGGAGCCTGAACACAACCTCCCAGTGAGCAGCAGAACCACAGAGGGTCGACTGGAACCAGCGCTGTGTCCATTTCAAACTCACGTGTTTTATATCGTTGTTTTCAGGACAAGGTCCGATTTGTCTAAAGGCTCAAATTCAACGTGTGATGAGATAATTTGTCCGTAAAGCTGAAAAATGTAAAAGCTTTTTTGGAAATTCTTCAAATCGGTTGTGAAACTACAACTTTACTCATGTAAATGAAATGTTTTGATACTTGAAATTTGTTCACCAAAGACTCAGGTTCACAAAAGTTGTGGAATAGTAGATAACTACCTTTTTAGATAATGGCTTTTTGAGGGATTTCAGTCCCTTTCATGAAAAAGGTTAGGATTAGTGGACTTCATGGAATGTTTGCAAATAAAAAATGAGATTCTGCAGATTCGGTTAATCTCTGAACTGTGTCTGGTGGTCGGATTATCGCAGAGAAATTGATAGAAAGATGTAGAAATATTGATTTAGACAAGCAGACGCATCCCAAATGTCCCACTCACACAAAATAGTATCTATGTGTGCAGGTCTAATATGTCTTAAATGATCTTATGCAGTATTTGCCATAATATTTGTGGTATTGAACCTTTAAATGGTTTTATCTATAATTCTACATTTACACAAAACAAAACAAATATGGATCCGACATCGCAGTTGATAAAATTATGAGTTTTTTAAAACAGAAAAGCGACTCGGCACATTGTTTGTGATCTTGTCAAATCCAACTCTTTGAAATGCAGATTCCAAATGTGGAGGGGAAAAAAAATCTGTTTTGAATAGAGGTGGATTTGGGTTGAAAGGCTTCACTTTGTGCCACCGAGCTTTCAGGAGCGAGTTCTCCGAGACTGTAGCCGCCTTGTTCCACCTTTCAGGGGAGAACTCGGCAGCGTGAGGTCACAGGTTTGATCCCCGCGACACCAGACAGCTCTCCGACAGGTCTGCAGCCTCGTGGACGTGTGTCACCGAGAAATATGTCCAGAGAGGAATTCCTCATTAGCAACGGAGCACTTTAAATTCCTCCAGGAGGGCCGTGGTGGGTTTGGAGCAGCTCCGAGTCGGGAGCGTGAATAAAACGTGATTCAGTCGCCTTCGCCTGCCTGTGAGTAGCTGTGACCGGAGAGGGGAAGAAAAAACGATCAGGTCGGAATCGAACCGGACACGCGTCTGAAAGGAATCCTGGAAAAACCTGGAATCAGATCCCGGTCCGACCACAGGAACTTTTCCAGGAACCTTGAATAATTTCACTTTCTGTCCTTGAGGTCAATGAAATATTTTACAGACTGAAACTCTTGTTTATGACGAATCTACGAAATCTCTGCTTATTCTAATATATTTAAAACACGATCCCGACATGGGCCTGATGGAGGAAGCATCACAGGACGACTGTGAGTCACTTCCACTTCCACCGGTTTCACACGGAGAGAATCCGGCCTTTGTTGTGCGATTAAAAACACTTATTCAGATAATTTGTCGTTGTGGTGGCGTCCGACTGGATGTTCACACATTCCTGCTGCTTCCTCGTCCGGGGCGGCATGTGTGAGCTATCGGCTGCCTGGCATATGTGTGTGTGTGTGTGTGTGTGTGTGTGTGTGTGTGTGTGTGTGTGTGTGTGTGTGTGTGTGTGAGGGGGTGGTAGCACTCTCACCGGATCTCGGGGCCAGCTGGAAGCAATGTGTGATATGTACTTTCTGATTGTGTGTGTAAATGTGTATGTGGGCTCATATATGCGCGTGTTAGCGGTGACTGTAAATGAAGAACAGTGCGTGTGCGTGTGCATGTGTGTGTGTGTGAGACGCTCACTCCATAAATCAAGAGGCCCCTGCCCTGCGAGCCCTTCTTACCCCCCCCCACCCCCCCCCCCGGCCCGGTATCATGACAAATGGCCTTTCAGAATCACATAGAGTCTCCCTTTGAGACGCCGTGGCGTGCTATCTGTTAGCCTGCACGCTTCTGGACTCCATCTTTTCTCTGCCTCTGAAGAGGTTTATTTATCCTCCACAAACTTGTGCAGGGGCCGGCGGGCAGACCGCGGCCCCCGGGGGATGAAAAGGCCTCTTTATGTGCCCCCCCCCCCCCCCCCTTCTCCCACCCCCCCACCCTCTCGCTCACACACTGACGGACTGAATGAGGGATCGCTGAGGAACAGGAAGTCGTGCAGAGCCGAGCGAGGAGCCGTCCGCATGGAGGCTGCTGCCGGGTCGGGACCGATGACGTTTGGCAGCGAGACTCAAACTTTTATTCTGACGTGTGTCTTCAGAGACGACTGGAAGTAGTTTTACTGCTTTGGAACACAGGCTGACTATTTAGCAGGAAGTCAAAAGGGTTGTTTAATTAATACAGAATCAGGTTTTCGGGCCCAGATCCTATTATTTTTCGAGGCCAATACAGCTTTTTAAAGATTCAAAGATTCTTATGCAAGTAAACTAATGGTTTGTGCTCTATTACTTCTGCCTGAGGTCGTTGTGTTTAGATTTAAAATAAATGAAAATTCCTCCAGAATACGTACATTTTCACCACTTTCTAACTTTCTGCAAATTTTGGTAAGAATTTGAGCATGTTAAAGCCCTCAAAAAGCCAATTCATTTGCCTGAATAATAATAATAATGATAATAATAATAATAATAATAATAATAATAATAATAATAATAATAATAATAATAATAATAATAATAAATAATAATCCTTACAATTTCAATAGGGCCTCACCTGTCAGTGCTCGGGCCCTAAATATGTAGAAAATGCATTCTTTAGCCAAGGAACAAGGGATTTTTTGGGAAAGTTTACCAAAAATAATCTAGAATGATATCTAGTAAAGGGCAGACAAGATATATGGAAATCATGCTGAGTTGTTTTTCTGGGGCAACATCGACGTGGGGAATTAATCCAACAGGTAAATTAATTTCCCATCAATAGATTGTGCATCTAGACGTTTCTTTCAGACGCTCATACGTTCTTTTCACATGTGCAGTATCCTCCGGTGTGGTCTGTCACCTCGTTTTCAGCTCGGTTAACACATCTTGAACACGTTACTTCAGTCTGACTCTCCTCAGCCTTCCACTCGGAGGTCTGTGAGAAGGACAAGTGGGAAAATCCACTCCAAATTGAAGATTATGACGAGAAAAAACTGTTTAAATAAAGTTGCTTCACAGTTTGTTTGGTGTTTGTGTTGTTTTCATGTGTTTCTTCTCCTGGAGATTCAGAGTCAGTACATTATTGTTTGAATTTAATAAGTAAACAACACAATCACAGAATCGATATGGTGGCATTTCGATTCATCGTTTATCTTTAATCTTCTCCTCTGACGGAGACAAATAGAGTTTTTTTTTATCTCTGTTGTGTTGAAACACTGAACTCACTGGTCTCCAATACCACCGAGAAACGTTTGTGTGTTTATGACCTTCCATTAAACCTGCGTCCCGGCTAATGCTGCTTTGCATGAAGCGGCGCCCCCCCCCCCCCCCAGGCCAGCGAGCCGCAGCACGAACACTGAAGATTACAGGACTCTCCTCACGAGCTTCACAGGTACTTTGACTGAGTCTGGTGGAGAAGCAGCAACACAAACACTTTTTAACCATATCTGTGTTTAAAGTGCGTTTGAAAGTGATGGATTCCAGATGGGACGTTGGTCTTTATCAAGCTCCCGTTCTCCAGCCTCCTCCTTCGACCCCGAGCTAATGATACAACAGGACCACGTGTCCAACATCTGCATCAACATCTGCACCAACATCTGCACCAGCTCCAGAACCAGTGGCAAAAACAATTCAGGGACAAATGGCCTTTTTTATTGCAGGTAATTGGTTGTTTGCTTCTCCGGCTGGAAAACTCCAAACTGCTTCTCTTTGAACAGGGAGAGGAAATACTTTCCACATTTTGTTGATCACTCACGGCCAATTGGTTTGCGTGTGTGTGTGTGTGATGGTGTGTGACGTTGTGTAGCGGCGAGCGTGCGAGTCCGCGCGTGTGCGATGTTTATTTCCGCTGTGAAAACATTTGCTGAGAACTGGGAACACGGGCATTAGTTTTTAAATTTGGTTTTTATAACTTCTGCTGAACTGTGGCCGCCTGACGAAGAGGTGATGCTGGGTTATTCCAAAATTTAGTGTTTCATAAATAACCTGAGCTCAACAATCGAAACGATGAAGGTTGAAAGAGCAAAGTAAATCTTATATCAACCAAACAAACCCAGGACTTTGAGTCCGAGGATATTTTTGAAGGATGTAAAAGGTTCCTGCGGAGAGATGTTTGTCTGTGTTTCCACCAAAGCCGGAAAATTACTTTGAACACGGAAGTACAGACGGATAAAAGTGAATCTGGATATAAGACAGACACCTCTGGTTTTAATTTGACAGTTTGTTAGATACTCGTAGTAGATAAATTAGTAGATAATCCCACTCGATTTAAATAAAAACTCCCTTTTAGCAACATAGTGAACACCACAGTGAACCAGGTTAAAACCAGGGATGTTCCAAAACCATTTTTCACTTCTTGATTCCAATTCCGACATCAGATCAGACATTTTAGCTCAATCACTTCTTCTTAATTATAGATTTTCAGACTCGCAGAATCAGAAGAATTTCTCTGGTCAGCAGAATCTCAAAAGTCTGAAGCACAGAGAAGCTGTGTGTGTTTCCCGAGGAGCTTCCGACAGACATCAGTGTGAGACCTGCTCCACCACCGGCCGTCTGCCAACTCCACCCCCCCCCCCCCCTCAGACCAGCCCAGCATCACATGACCTTCAAACAGGATCTGTACGCCCCCACCCAACCTCTATAAAGACCACATTTCTCTTCCTCCTTTTCACAGCTTTGCCGATTGTAAATCCTGCTCCTCGTCCTGGAAAGGCTCCCTCTTCTTTTTCTACCACCTTCATTTTTTTCTCCTCTCTTCTTTTTGCCGTGTGCAGTGAAAGCCTCTAATCTCTGTTTAATATGGTTTGGCCGGATGTAAATACCTCTCGCACAATGCTCCTTAATCTGGGGCCGGCCTGACAAGCTTCACACCGGTGCAGAGCAGCCTGCCAGGAGGAGATGGAGAGAGAGAGAGAGAAGAGGGATGGTTCTGCCGAGATCAAGGCGGAGAGGAGAAAGAGAGAGAGGGAGAGGGAGGGAGGGAGGGAGGGAGGGAGGGTTTCCCCAGCTTGTTGCCTCTATTCTTCGCCGAGCTGAGCGGCCCTTTATCAAAAGAGCTCCCGAAAATAAAGTTAAAGATAGACGTTGCCTCTAAACATCGGTTCCAGCTCGGCCGCCCCCCCGCCCCTTCCTCCTTTCTCCTCTTTTCTCCTCCTTTCTCCTCCCGCCCGGCGCCCGGCCCGCGGCTCGGCCTCCAGTTAACGAGCATCGGAAGCTACTGTACGTCCAGAGCGTGTTGGCAGCGCCCAATCGTCTTTGCTCCTTTCATACCCTCATCATCACCCCCTCCCTCCATCACTCCACCCCTCCATCACCCCTTCCCTCCATCCCTCCATCCCTCCATCCCTCCATCCCTCCATCCATCCCTCCATCCTTCCACCCCGGGTACAGGGCCTGGGTCTGCTCCATGGTAATTGTCATTCCAAAGACGAACTGGCCTAGTTTCAATTCAGCAGACGAGTGTAAGAAACTCGGCCGACAAAAGCCAGGATGTCTGGCGGAGTGTGTGTGTGTGTGTGTGTGGGGGGTGGGGTGGTGTGGGGGGGGGTGCACTATACAACATAATCACACTTCCCAAAACAACACGGAGGAACCAATCTGATTACAAGGCGGCTTTTCAGAGCTCAGAACTTAGGAATCGTGTCTTTTCTTTTTTAACACGACGAGTTCTCAACACGCGTGAGTTTCTAAGATGAGAGGATATTTGAAGAGTCGTCTCCACGGCGACCGGAGGGAGAAAGTGATGCCGGGTCAGCGCCGCGGCGTCCTGAGAGGGACGCTGGACCAGAGGCGGGATCAGAGAGACACACGGAGGTGAAGAATCACACGAGGGAACAGAAAGAGACGAGTGTGATCTGGTCTTCTTCCAATCGTCAGTTACAGGTTGAGGACGATTCCCCAAAGCTCAAAGTGACGTCTCTAATCGGAAAGAAGCAGCGGAGGAGACGTCTGATTGAAACGTCAAACTTTGACCCCGACCGTGACCCTGCCCTGACCCCTAGGGCCACCCCCCCATCCACACACACACACACACACACACACTATTTATGGGGACAAGTCATCCAAGCTGGAGAGTATCAGAAGTTGTGTGTGTGTGTCTGTGTGTGTGTGTGTGTGTGTGTGTGAGATGACAGAGACGTCACTGTCACGATCGGTCACACTCGTCTCACACTTGCATGCACTCTGCGTCTTTGCGTCGCCGTGGCAACGCTGCAAACCTAGACAGCAGCGTTGTGCATTCAGCCCATAAGAAGAAAAAAGCTCCAGTAATCGTGTTTACTCTCTCTCTCTCTCTCTCTCTCTCTCTCTCTCTCTCTCTCTCTCTCTCTCTCTCTCTCTCCTTCCCTCTCTCTCTCTCTCTCTCACACTGACTCTGTGTTTCACGGGAGTTAACAATGAGGACAAAGAGAAGCTTTGAACGGAAGTTAAAAACCTCATCTAGACTTTGTTAATTAATCTGTCGCGCATTAGTCAGACGGAGGCTTTTTATCGAGCTGTTACACGTTTCCCTCACTTTGAAAAGACCTGAACGCGACCAGCAGCAGAGACGTGGAGCGGGAAACACTCAAAGTTAACACTTAAAGTTTCATTATATTCAAAAAATACTTCACGGTTTCAACATAGAATTTAATCAAACGTACAAATAAAGGAAGCAAAGTCTTTAAAGCAGCATTTGGATCTTCATCAAATCAGATTTTAGTTGCATCTCCCATATTCACAAATTACAGTTTGTCCTTAACCCTCAGGCAGTGAGGAAAAACTTCTTAAAAGCACATTTTAAATCCAATTTTATGTTTTTATTGTCGGATCTTAAGATTCTCATGTTGATTTGAATTTGTCATTATTTCTGAAATCATGGATTCTCTTCCGTCAGCGTTAAAGACGAACCAGCAACAATCAATAAGACTTAATAAAGCTGCTCAAACCATTTGAAAAACTACTTCACCAAATTGCTCAAGTTCAGTTTAAAACTAAACATCCGTCATAAACAGAACCAAACCCCAAACCCTCTCAATAATCACTTATCTCTGTATTAATCACGTCCAACTGGGACTTCGTTCAAATTGAAAGTTTAAAACGTGAAGATGTCGTCTCCGGCTGAATGTGGTGAAACACCTGAGAGCAGAATCGGTGCGTTAAGCGTCTTTATGAGAGCGAGAGAGCAGGAAAGCCTCTAATCCCCCCCCTACCCCCCCCTACCCCCCCCCCCCCCTCTGCCTTCACTTAGCGGGCCACAGAGAGGAGCCTCTGTGTGAGAACAACTGGAGCCCAGTTGTCCTGAGACATCGACACCAGACATCCACTCGAACGCAGCCTGAACAATGCACACTGGTGCTCTACAGCCGGGGTCCGCGGCAGAGAAGTGAAACAAACTTCAAATAACCCCCCCGCCCCCCCCAAAAAAACCCAACCCCATCTGCTTTCACTTATGCTTTTTGATTTGAGTTTGTTAGCATTGCTTTACAGGTTCTCTGGGCTCCGCAGGTACCCCGGACATCCCGACATATCTATGGTTACAGCTTCTGTTACCACGGAGACGCTGCCCGGGTTCTTTACAGAGACAACAGGGTTTCCTCAGGAGGACGATGGGACAGTATAGAACTGAACTCGTACTCCCATCTGCTCCTCAGCCGGTGGAGCTGAACTGAGCAGCAGAGTGATGCCGAAGCAGACCGGTTATTATTGTGATTGTTCAATAGTTAGATTGATGGTTTGGTCGATAACGTATCAGAAAAACAATGGAAAATGTTTAAATCTAATTCAGAGTGATGACTTCACGTGGTTTCTTTATTCCAAACAACAGTAGAGACATGACAAATTAAAAGAGATATCAAATATAGAAGTTGGAATTCAGATAATGATATAGATTTAAATCCCTCTTCTAACCATCTCATCAAAAAGATTCCTTTTTTGATTGATTGAATATTTATTTAAGCCTCGGAAGACACATTGAGGGACAAGACCCTCATTTTCAATGGTGCCGAGGGTACAATAAAAAAGTTGATACATTAAAAGTTAATACATTGAATAAATAGGAATTAAATAAATATGCATATATATACACAGAAATACAAGGTATAAAACAATTCGTCAATAAAATACTATGGCAAAGTCAACTAGCAGTTACTACCTTTGATAAAACCCACAGTTAACAAGCTGACTGATGTTGTCTGGTTTTCAAATTAAACTTCTCATTCTATCACGTTTCGACTCCCACACAAACTATATTTACATTTTGGACTAACCATCCATGAATAAAGAATAAACAACTAGAAAGTCCCTCAGTGAAGATCAAACCTCCAACAAGAGATTCGGGAATTATTCTGGAAAATGCTGGACAAACTCCCCAATCCAAAAAACGAACTTATCCCCTGACCTGAAAGCATCACGTCCTCAGCGGAGGTGAAACATGTCCAAACTTTCCAGGTAACAAAAACTCAAAAGTCAGTTTTTGACTGATGTCTCTGTTTGGTTTTCGCTGCAGACGTCTGACTTTAAAGTGAGTTAAAGGCCACAGTGTCGGCAGGAGGAGTTCAGATCCATCACGGTGATTTTTGGTTCTTGTCAGGTCGATAAAGGTTAAAGACGATAAGGTGAGAAGACCACACACGTAACAACAGCCGAGCAGAACCGAAGAGCCGAGTCATCTCGTGGTTTCAGATTCTGAATCCGAGGCCACGATGACGCTGTCGCACGAGGAGAGAAAAACGCGACCGAGCAGAAAACACCCCACACTCAAAACTAACATTTCATGGGAGGTTTAAAAAATATCTGACGTGGCTCATTTAAAAAAAAGCAAAAACAAAAAGTGGAGCCGCTCGCCCAACACCACGTCGCTCCCTCTCTCTCTTCTTTCCACGGCTTCCATTATGCTCTGCTAGACGGTACAAGGGTTTATTATTTTAGCTCTCCTGGCAAAATAACAGGGGGAGAGCTGGTGTGACGGAGGGGGAGAGAGAGAGGGGGGGGGGAGACGTGGGAGGGATGGAGGTCGACTTTGGTTTCAATATTAGATGTGTCAGCTGCCCTGGATGTGGGGGGGCTTTAAACAGAAGCGCATGTGAGGGCGTGAGTAGAGACCAGGGATATTCTACTTTTTTTTGTGGGTTTGAATGAAGGAAAGTGAAGATGGATGGATCAGCCAGGAGAGAGAAGAGAGAAAGAAGACGAGGAGGAGGAAGAGGAGGAGGAGGAGGAGGAGGAGGAGGAGGAGGAGGAGGAGGAGGAGGAGGAGAAGAAGGAGGAGGAGGAGGATGAAAGGACGGAGTGAGCAGATGTGTGAGGATGAAAGAGAAGAAGGAGGGAGGAGGAGGAGAAGGAGGAGAAGGAGGAGGAGGGAGAGGAGGAGGAGGAGGAGGAAGAAGACAACGGCAAGTTAGAAATATTATAAAATTCTTTGTGGACTTCATGTTGGACAATTCAATTCAATAAAACAAATTGGCCTGAACGAAAGAACCAGGATGAGAAGAGGAGGAGGAGGAGGAGGAGGAGGAGGAGGAGGAGGAGGAGGAGGAGGAGGGGAAGGAGGAGGAGGAGGAGGAGGAGGAGGAGGAGGAGGAGGAGGAGGAGGAGGAGGAGGAGGAGGAGGAGGAGGAGGAGGAGGAGGAGGAGGATGAAAGGACGGAGTGAGCAGATGTGTGAGGATGAAAGAGAAGAAGGAGGAGGAGGAGGAGGAGGAGGAGGAGGAGGAGGAGGAGGAGGAGGAGGAGGAGGAGGAGGAGGAGGAGGAGGAAGAGGAAGAGGAAGAGGGGGAGGAAGAGGAGGAGGGAGAGGAGGAGGAGGAGGAGGAGGAAGAAGACAACGGCAAGTTAGAAATATTATAAAATTCTTTGTGGACTTCATGTTGGACAATTCAATTCAATAAAACAAATTGGCCTGAACGAAGGAACCAGGAAGAGAAGAGGAGGAGGAGGAGGAGGAGGAGAAGGAGGAGGAGGAGGAGGAGGAGGAGGAGGAGGAAGAGGAGGAGGAGGAGGAAGAGGAAGAAGACAACGGCAAGTTAGAAATATTATAAACTGCTTTGGTAGAAGTGAACTTGATGTTGATCATTTCAATAAAACAAATTGGCCTGAACGAAGGAACCAGGATGAGAAGAGATAGAAGAGGAGGAGGAGGAGGAGGAGGAGGAGGAGGAGGAGGAGGAGGAGGAGGAGGAGGAGGAGGAGGAGGAGGAGGAGGAGGAGGAGGAGGAGGAGGATGAAAGGACGGAGTGAGCAGATGTGTGAGGGTGAGAGAGAGAGGAAGGATGGAGGAGGAGGAGGAGGAGGAGAGAGGGAGGAAGATGAAAGAGACACACTGACAAGCAAAGAGGTAACACACATACACACACACACACACACAGACACACACACACACACATCTCCATTACCTCTTTTACACAAAATCAGCAGGTTTATAAAATGCAGGTAAACAAGCTAAAGAGAAACCACAAGAATATCCTTTGCACGTTCTTCCAAAGATTTAAAAAAAACAATAAGAACTTAAACGTTTAACAGAAGTTCAATGTGCGTCATAAAGTCGCAGCGTCAGCGTCCAGACGATCAAACCAAAGAAGAAGAGTCGTGTGTTTCCATGGCTGCCGATCGATCGATAGAAACCCGTCGGTGGTAACTCGACCAGGGAGAGAATCACGATTCTATCCATCCACACCAGAGACGTGAGCCCGATGTTCAGAGGCTCGAAGCTTCACAAGGACTTTGACTCACTCTCACAACTTCAGCTTCTGTTTGTCAAACACAAAACTGTAACGTCTCAAAAACACTTTTATCTCCACAAGAAAGACAAGTCTCCATAATGTGAGGGTGAGTAATACCTGGACCACACACACACACACACACACACACACACACAGACACACAATGTAACTGGTGCAGCAGAACCAGACCTGGACAGCTCTGCTTCTGGTTAGTAGATATAAATCACGTATGTCATGATCCCAGGTACTGACAGGAACTTTCATAGGAGAGAGGAGAATACACAACAATAGGATGAGAACAAACTGAAACAAACAGACACACAATATAAGAGAAAAGACGACACAAGTACAGCAACATGAGAGAAGTAAAGTAACAAAAAGACGCACAAGGAAAAGGTACAAAGGAGCAAGTACATGACACAAAGTCAAGGGACTGAGTGATGGGGGAGATCAAGCCTGGATTCTCTCTCTCTCTCTCTGCCTTTGTGTGTGTGTCGGTGTGTGTGTGTGTGTGTGTGTGTGTGTGTGTGTGTTGGTGTCGGTGTGTGTGTGTGTGTGTGTGTGAGAGAGTGTGAGAGAGAGTGTTGGACTCCTCACAGCTCGGCACACAACCCGCCATCTGTTTGCGTCTGCCAGCTACAAAACACACTCTACCAGTGGGGTTGGCTCACACACACACACACACACACACACACACACACACACACACACACACACACACACACACACACACACACACACACTAACAAACACACGTACACACAGACACACACACACCCAAGGACAGTGTGTAACCGCCCTCCATCAAGACAATTCAATCAAAATTACTTAATTAAACCAATGGTGACCATCAATCAACCAGAGAGAGAGAGAGAGGGAGAGAAAGTGAGACACAGAGAGAGAGAGAGTGTTAGAGAGAGCGAGAGAGAGAGAGAGAGAGAGAGAGAGAGAGCGAGCGAGACGGGTGAAAGCAGAGACGCAACATTCAGTGAAACACTTCACACACTTCACAGCACAACAATATTTGGTCAGATTTAACTGCTGCTCCAGCTGACTACCCCCCTCCCCCCCCCCTGACTCCCACACACACACTCCACCCACCCTCCTGGAGGAAAGCCCCCCCCCCTCTCAAACAAGGAGCCCCTTTGTTCCCGTCATGTCGTTCTTATCTGTTAACTATCTCAACAATTTCCTTAAGGGGAGCTTTGTAATTTAAAACCTGCAGCACGTCAACGCCGCTGTCAGGTGTGTGTGTCTGTGTGTGTGTGTGTGTGTGTGTCCCCGTGTGTGTGCGTGTGTGTGTGTGTGTGTGTGTGTGTGTGTGTGTGTGTGTGTGTGTGTGTATCGTAAGCAGAACTCGGAGCAGTCAAAGAAAATGATGGAGATTTGAAAACAGACAGAAAAAGAGGATTTCAGTCTTTTCTCCGTTTGTCACTTTTCCTGAATGGAACCGAAAGTGAAAAGAGAGAGACATTGATTTTAAAAGAAATAAAAGACCCCCCCCATCCAGTGGAAAAGGGGGCAGGGGTTAGACGTGAGCCGAGCACACAGACATCTCTGTGGTTTCATCCATAATTCATGCAGCGCCGTGCAGAGCGGGTTTCAAAGAGCATTAATGAGCTTTATTAATACAAACATCAGCGTGAACCACTGGCGCAGGTGTGTGTGAAGGCCACGAGCCGACAGTGACCTGCTGATCTGTAAACCACTTCCACACGGGGGGGGGGGGGGGGGGGCACGACTCGCCTGGCGAACCACACACCTGAGGGGGAGGAGGATTCTGATTCCCTCATCACTGATTGATAGTCAGAGCTTTCACAAATAATTTAATTTACTTTTAATTTGAAATCCAGCGCTGAACAGAGCTGTGTGATGTTTCCTAAAGCTTATTCAGCACCTGAGTTTCTGCAAAGGATCAATATTTTAATACTTATAGATCAGGTGTAAGATATGCGTGAATCCTCAGAGGATTTTAGCATCTTTCAGCTCATAGTTTTGGTTTCATGACCTCGAACTCCAGTGACAGGGAGCTGCTTTAGTGAAAAAGAATTTTATAAGTTGCCTTCTTCAGCTAAGACGGGAAGCAAAGTTAGCAGAGAGTTCACATAAAGGAAAGTTTGGCGGCTAAAGAGAGAAATATTCTTCTGAGGAGCTGGAGGAGACTCAAATTGAGCAAAAAGAGAGAGAACTGTGGTCGCTTGGACAGAGACACCATGTCGGTGATTTGTTTACAGACTGATATCAACCGGCAAAATGTTATTTCATCCAGATAAGACAAGCCTGTTTTCTTTATCTGCATTTTATCCAAACACAAATGTTTTGCCCCGGATAAAGTTTGATATTTAAAATGTTCGACTCACGGGTGATTAAAGAAGATTAAAATCTGGCCTGACATTACTTTAGATTTCACTATTTATTCCTTCAGATGTTTTTATTTGCTTTAGTGAAAAGTGAAGTTTAATTTCCAGCCACAGTCCTGAAATCAAAGGCCCTTCTTGTTTCTCACGTTTCACTGATCCACGCCGACAACTTTCACTTCGGTCTCTGATCCGATATAAAAACCTATAATAACATTTTGATTAGCAACAGGCTTTTTTCGACTTGTGCTCCACAGCGTAGGGGTTGTGTTATCTTTGGAAAAACACTGCGTCTGGACAGTAATAAATGAAATTCTGATACATGATGTGCCCAGAAGGTCGAGGAAACACAAAGTCAGACACGTTAGTGAAAAGACAATTTGTCGGATGACGGAGGAGAATCGTACAGTTGTGACAACGTGCTGGAGTGGATGTTGTGTGTTTGTGGTCCAGGAGAAGCAGCTCACTGAGACCTCTTGTTCAATCAGACTCTGAGCCGGGTTCAACGTGTCATTCCCTTCCAGGAAAGTGTCGAGTGGATTAAGTGCCTGATGGACGGAGGATAGAACCGTCGTTGTTCCACACGTCGTGGTCGTTCTGCAGCGCTCGCCAAAAAGATTTCTTGATAATGTTTCCGGGGAAATGAACATTGTTTTGCGGAGATGCCAAGCCAAGGAGACGCTGCAGGATCTGAGCCGTCGCCTGCTCGTGGCTTCACGCCTCAGCTAGGATGAACACTCCAGGTTTCAGAGTCACGTGAAGCGCACACATGGAGCAGAACTCGTCTACACAACAACACAAGTTCAAAACTCAAATAACACGACACACGGATAAAACGGCAGCTCGGGGAAATCATCCAGTCTGCACGACGCTGCTCTCACGCTCAACAGATTCTGAATGTCAGGTACACGGACTGAGGAGTGAAAGAGAAGTCGAGGCGTGGACACACACACACACACACACACACACACAGTACGAGACATACAGCTCAGGAAGTGTGTGTGTCACAGAGAGAGAATGACAGAGATAGAGAGAGGAGTGACAGGGCGTGTGTGTGTGTTTGTGTGTGTGTGTCAGTGTCAGTGTGTGTGTGTGTGTGTGTGTGTGTATGTGTGTGTTTCTGTGTGTGTGTGTGTGTGTGTGCCTGTGACTTGTAGAGCCAGAGCGTAAATCTGTGGATGGCGTAGTTTTAACAAGTCTCCTAACGCTCCAAACAACCCCTGCTGACATTTACAGTCCCTGCCAGGGGGGGGTCACTGACCTTCCAACCCACCCACCCACCCACACACACACACACACACACACACACA
The DNA here is from genome assembly GCF_963576545.1 of Limanda limanda. Taxonomy (NCBI): domain Eukaryota; kingdom Metazoa; phylum Chordata; class Actinopteri; order Pleuronectiformes; family Pleuronectidae; genus Limanda; species Limanda limanda. The sequence goes on along the minus strand of NC_083647.1, from coordinate 25,038,029 downwards.
CACACACACACACACACACACACAGTCCCTCTCTCACTCTGTACAACCCCCCCCCACACACACACACACTCTGCTATCCTTTAATTTATATCATTCTCTCTTTTCTATTCTTTCATCGCCTCTGCCCATTCAGACATAACATTCACTAAACTACAGACTCCACAAGGCCTGCACTACACACACACACACACACACACACACACATACATCTATATATACACACATACATAAACACACGTATACACGCGATGGCAGAACTGAATGTGTTTAATTTATACGTCTGACGTTTTACAAAAAAAAAACGTCGCCACTGAGGAGCCAAATATTTCTTCTGAGCTCCACAGGGCCACTGGCTGGGGTGTGTGGGTGTGTGGTCAGTAAACACAGACACACACACACACACACACACACAGACACACACACACACACACGGTTCCTGCGCTTTGTCATGACTCACTCTCGTTGGTCAACTTGGCGTCTTAAACATTTCTTTTTGCACAACATTTGGAAATGCCACCAGCCTCTGGAGAAATAAACAACGCCTCGCTCTGAAACAACACTATGGTCGACTGAATGGAACACACACACACACACACACACACACACACACACACACACACACACACACACACACACACACACACACACACACACACACACACACACACACACACACACACACACACACACAGACACAGTGTCTCCTTACCTCACACATGTATAAATATAGTCCACAGTTTAAGAGGACATTTTTATCCCTGTTACTTGAACATTTCATTTTATTAAACTTGGACATTTCATAAACCCTCCTTCGTTTAGCATCATTTAAACAGCTGTCAATCATGTTCACCTTGTGTCCCAACCAAGAAATGAGAATTCTCTGGAAGTGATGGTGATTCTAATCAATTTAACAATCTGTGAATACGTTTTAACTTGATTACTTTTCAATTTATCCTCACATTTCTGTCTGGGAAGTTTCAAGGGCATTTTGGTCCCGAGCACCTGCTCATTTCTGACCCTGACACACACACACACACACACACACACGAAAACACACACACACACACGAGACACAAACCTAAGTGACAACTCTGCAGCTCGGCGCTGTGGCGGCTGAGGAGGAAATCGAGCCATCTGCCAGTAAACGACAGTCATTTATCCCCACTGCTCGTCCATCTGTGGACGTGGGGACGTCTGCTGGAGGCCGGGGGGGCCGCTGGGGGGGAGACGGGGGGGACACGACGCCGGCCGGAGACGACAGCGAGACACTGAGGCCTCTGTCTGTGGGCTTCACAGCTCTCCTCAGCCCAGTGTCCTGCAGAAACCCGGAGGTTAAAGGAGGATAACGGGCCCGGAAAGCTAAAGATTCGACGGACGAGTCACTGTCACTGATGTTTTTGAGTTCTGACAGTTTCCTTTTTTCTGTCTTTATTTAAATATAAATGACTAAGATCTTCTGTGATTTCGTTTCTAAATTTATGAATTGTGGTTTTTGCAAGTTTTCCTGGATACTTGCACTGAAACGTGGGATGTGTTTATAGAGAAGAGAAGCTTTGGGACCTCAGAGTGACGTCCTGAATCATTTCTGCAAATGAGAAAGAACGAGAGCTTCCTTCAAACTCCCTCAACACACAAGACCTTTCTCTGACTCACACATGAATATAACATCCATCCTCCTGCGTTGCGCTGCACAGTGAAGTCATTACTGCTCTTAGGTCTAAAGTGCAAATCGATCCTCTACAGCCGCAATTTTAATGCCAAAGAAAATAAATGAAATGTGTGTTTCGACCAGATTTGTTTTAATTTCAGGATTAAGTAAATGTCTGAAGACCCATTAGGACCATCACAGGGAACCACGACTTTCTGTTAAAAGCCAGATAATTAAATACTTTTAAAACGACGTCTCGGACTGAGAAGCTCAATAAATAAGTCCGACTTCCATTTCAACGTGCTGAGCTAAACAAACATCCAAGATGGAGGCACGGCTGCAGGAGTTGAATGTTATCGCCTCACATCCGATAAATCGTCACACCTTAACACGACAAACACAACAACCCAGAGAGCACATCCACCTCAGTGGTTACACCTGGGCTGTGTTTGTCCACGTCTGTGCTCGAACCAGGTTCACGGAGAAAAACAGATATGAAGGAATATCAGAGTCTCAAAGTTAGTTACACTTAAGGATAAGAAGAAGTGGCCGAGTAGAGAACAACCCTGAATATCCTACAGACACAGACAGCAGAGATCCAGAGTGTTTGTAGATGTTCAGTTGTCATTTTGTTAATTTGTTTGTACTTCTCTTGCGAGAGAGAAGTGAGAGAGACGTTACAAACTGTGCTACCACCCAAACATTTCTCTTAAGAATAAAATAATAATCATTTCATACTACGGAAGTCACGTTAAATAAATGTTAACATGAGACCTAAACTCATATTTTAACATGTTTAAAGCTTTTTAAGTTCCTTGTATTAAGTTTTTATTTTCTTTACATGCAGGAAACTAAATAATGCAACTTTTTATTGCTCCTGAAGTCATGACAGGGAACTTGATTTGGCCGAAGTGACCACATCTCACAAGTTTGGACCCTGATTATTTCCTGATTTGCACCACACACGTGCAAATGTTCATGGAAACTGAAAGTCTATGTTCTTGCACAAACACACACACACACACCCACCAACACAAACACACACACACACACACAGGGTGTCTCAGCTTGCATCAGACAGCTGGGTCCTCTCCAGCTCCTCGTCTTTCTTAACGCACTGCAGCGTGTAAAGTGTGTCAAAGACTCGTTTTCAATAACTCTCACATGAAACAGAAGAAACAGGGAGTGGGGCGGAGGGAGAGAAAAAAACAACACTTAGCGAGCGCCTCAGAAAAAAGATTACTGTGCTTGTGTTCGGGCTTTTTTTTTTGCACAATACTGCGAGATTAAAGCTCACACAGCCGGCGTTTACTCAGGATTGATCTCTGGGTGTTTCTCTGCCTGGAGAACAAAGAGGCAGAATCGTGCTCAGCTCAGCGAACCAACACAAGTCCAATTAAATCCTCCTCGTAAGACAGAAGAAGCCGCTGCCTGCATTCTCGTGAACAATAAATGTGCCGTTTTTTTGAAATGCCCCCAATTGAAGTGATGAACACACGAAATCTGCTTATGCTTCCAAGCAGATTTCATATTAGCAAAGAAAGTGAGGGAGCACTGGCGGAGGAGAGGGTGTGTGTGTGATGAGCTGGTGAAACCTGGAGGAGGAATCATCTGAGCCGGGTTTTGTTATCCGATTGTTAACGTTTCAAAACCAGAGAAATTTCAATCACAGACAAGTTCTCATAGTTTAGTTAGTTTTGGAGATTTGACTTGCGATAAATCAACAATTGATTTCAACACGAAGAACAATCCGACAAGGATCGTGTGCACATTGAAAAGCTGTTTCTTCATGAGCTGGACTTTTCTGAATGGTAAAAGTCTGTGATTATATGGATCACACACACATTCATACAGTGCATCTATGTGCAGCACGTTCTCTATGACAACGGGCAACTTGGGGTTCAGTATCTTGCCCAACGACACTTCAGCAGAATGAGGAAGACTGGGGTCGAAATCGCCAACCTCCTGGTGAGAGGACGACCGCTCCCCCCCCCCTGAGCCACAGCCAAGACAACCCTGATCCCTCAAAGGGGACATATTATGAAAAATCCACTTTTGTAGTGCTTCTACACGTTCATTTGGGGATCTGGCATGTCTACCGTCCCAAAAACTCTGGAAAAAAACAACTCCCGCGATTTGTTGTGGTTCCTCTCTGTCAGAAACGATACGCTAGAGGGCGTCGGATGGGATTACGACCCGCGCCGACTTCATAGTCACACCATACCCATGTAGGGGGTCTCGCTACATGGCCTTGGACCACCATCGCCATCATCACCACCATCGCCACTCAAAACAGGTCAATCTGAGGAGGGCTGTTTTTAGACAGGGTAAAAAGGGTGCTGTTTTAAATGATCCTTGTGGTATTTTGACCAAAATCTGTTTCAGACATTTCATTAAGACCCCAAGGAACCATATCAACTGCGGTAAAATGGGCATAATATGTCTCCTTTAAAGCACCTTCTCTGCTCTGGGATTCAGGTGATCACTTCTGTATCTTAGAAAATATTAAACCTTGTTGCAGGAGACATCACGGGTAACGTCTGAGCAGCGGTAGCAGAAGCAGGAGAGCACAACTCCACTCTGCTCGATGTGGTTTCCTACCTGTGGGCGGAGCCGTGGGCAGCCGGGCCGGAGCCACGCAGAGCGGCAGGAGGAAGGAGATCCAGAGCGAGCACCACAGAGCCGTCATCCCTCTGGAGGACGAGGTGAGACGCGGAGCAGCGAGGCCCGACTCAGACGACATCCTCCGCTCGCATGCTGTCACGCAGAGCGCCGGCCTCGGGCGCCGCAAGAAACGATCCAAGGTTCCACCGCCACTGACCTGGAGACGGGAGAAGAAACATTGATTAAAAGGTCGCAATGGTGGATCCAGTTTGGTGGATTCTGTATCGTGCCGGGTGATCATAGTGGGAATGGAGGATCCTTTGTCGCGTTGGCATCGGACGGCGGTGGACCACGACCGAGGCTGCGGCTGATGATGGATCCTAACTGGCGCCAGTGGACAATGACTGTGGACTATAGTGGATCCAATCTTGATGCTGGATCATGATCTTGCTGCTGACCAGAGACTATGATGCAGCAGGACTACTTGACATATAGTATTGAAGTTATCCTTCAAAATGTTTACCCTCATCAATGCTGCTAAAAACTTTAATCTAGATGATGTTTTCCTTCACTTGACATCTGTTGCACTTGTGTCCGTCCTGGGAGACAGATCCTCACATGTGTCTCTCTGAGGTTTCTACGTAGTTTAACCTTATTAAAAGGGTTTTTAGTAGTTTGTCCTGACTCTTGCTGAGGGTTAAGAACAGAGGATGTCTCACCATGTTAAAGCCCCATGAGACAAATTGTGATTTGTGAATATGGGCTATACAAATAAAATTCGATTGATTGATTGATTGATTGATTACAGGCGGCTGTGGGAGAAACACCCATTCAGAGAAGAGCAAACAAAGACGAGTGAGACGGTCAAACTGAACCCAGGACAGAGCCGGGCCTCGGGGGGGGCTGACCCGACATTCCACACGGACTCCGAGGATTACGATGGAAATCCCTCTTCGCGTTTTTTCTCAGAAACTTTCTCACAGCACCTGATCGTTAAGACGAGTGTGGACGAGCGCCGGGTGTCGAAGCAGCTCATTAAAAAACCCTCTGTGCAGAGAAATTCAAGTTCATTAACCAATCACGTCGCTGCAGCGTGATTGGCCGATGAGAGGCCAATCACATTCCTTCCACAGGACTCTGCTCCACACGCTCTTCTGCACGGTGGAGCATCCGATGGACAGGGATTCACTCATCTTCCCGCGGGATGAGGAATGCCGGCGTCGACAGTATCGGCCGCCCGACGTGCAGGAGGGAGAGAGAGAGAGAGAGAGAGAGATGACAAGGGCGAGCGACGGCAGGGAGAAGCTGGAATGCACCGAGGATCGAGAAGAAGGCTCAGAGAGGTGGCCAGAAAAGCAAAACACCCCCAGCCCCCACATGCACACACTCACACACACACACTCACACACACACACACAAAACACACTCACACACACACACTCACACACACACACACACTCACACACACTCACACACACACACACACCACCACGCTCTCTCCAGCTTCAGAATAGCTCCGGCTGTGAAACGACAACTCAGGTCTCACAAACACACACACAATCACCTCAGATGCACACACAGAGGTGTATTGTACACACACACACACACTCACACAGAGTCCAGAGAAAGGTTGAGCTTCTATTTGTCTTTCCCCCCCCCCCTGTGACCCACTCCTTGCTCAGCACAAAGTGAAGCCCGGGCTCCGTCTGCACATTATCGCTCCTCCACACACAGAACTTCACAACCCGCATGACGAGACAACACACACACACAGACACACACACACTCCCATGTTCTCTCCACGCTCGTCCTCCTCTCCTCTCTCATCCTCACTTTGTTACAACACAAGACGCCGCCACGCTGCTGCGGTTTGTTTACACAGCCACGATAAGGCCTTCGCTCGCCAGGCGTGGAGGCGGCTGATTGCAGAGCTCTGTGATTTGAGACTCTTGTTTTCTCTGGCAGGCACAGACACAGACACACACAGACACACACACACAGACACAGACACACACAGACACAGACACAGACACACACACACACAGACACACACACACATAAAGAAAACCTCAGCTTTTTATGGGCACTTCCCTCTGAGAGCTGCTTCAGATACAGATCTGTTTAGACAAGTAGCATGACAGCCTCTTGAGCCATGTGAGGAGAAATCAGGAAAACAATGCCGGCGTCGGATTGAATAATTTGGCGACAGGTTTTTAGTTTCAGCCACAAAGTGAATCCTTGAGTTTGAGAGTTAGAACTCAAGTCATTACAACGTCATTGACGGCGTGAAATTGAGACAAATCCCAGGCCTGTGTGAGAGCAGGAGGAGACGTCGGCCCTTTCTCGGTAAAACCAGAACCTCATATTATCTATTTTATGAAATATTGAGAAGGAACGGTTCACAGGCTGAGCAGCCGAGTGGAAACCCTTTGATTTCTCTTAACAACCTCAAGAAGAAGAAGAAGAAGAGGAGGACGAAGAAGAGGAGGAGGAGGAGGGAGGGGGGGGGTGATATGGATCCCGAAGACCCAGCGTCGAGTTCAAAGCCTGCAAAGTGTTCTCATGCTAATATTTTCTTAAAGCATGAAAGGGAAACACAACCATCGCTGGGAATAATATAAAACATGAATATTAATCATTCATGCACAACCATCTCCGCATTGTAACAGCTCACAGGCAGAGGAGCGGTTTCACCGGGAGTTCGAGTCCCTGTCGTCCCTCTCCGCCCGGTGAGGAGCGATGACGAGTCACATGCTCGTCACACCTCCTCCGGACTGTCAGTCATCTTTAATAATTAAGCCAGAGAACCAAACAGCCAGGGCCGGGTCCACTTGGTCATTTTGGGAAAAGGGGATTAGAGGGTTTTATGTAGTGGGGGCGGTGAGCACAAGTGCAAACAGCAGCCGGGCAGAGAGCAGTGGGGGGGGGGGGGGGGGGTAGGAGGGGGAGAGAAAGATATAGACACACAAGAGGCTATAATCCTCTGGATGGTTTAAATGAAATTCTATAAAAAACAGCTCTAGAACCTGCTGGTGTGTCAGATCCCTCTCGACCCTCAAAGTATAAACGGCAGGTAGATAATCAATCAATCAATCAAATGAAATAATATATTTAATTTTTAATTAGATAATAAACGGACGGACTATAAAAACTACGGAACCACTGAGGTGCGGGACATATAACTGTCTCTGAGGCGATGGACATTTCATCAGACGCCCCGGGAAATTAAAATGTTCCGAAAGATTAACAAGGTTGATATGAGCTCAATATTACACGTCTCATGGTTAATGTGGTTTTATTAGGACTTTACAGTGAAGACATGGGAGAAAAGGAAATATCATTACGTACTATTGAATGTTATGAGCCGCGACCTTGAATTAAAGCTGAAAATGGAGATTATAACTGAATATCAGAGACATATTCTACGTCCCTCAGTTATAAAAACCACAAAATATTAAACTCACAGAAAAGACCCGACGAGGCCACTGCTGCAGAATTTTTGGACTTTAACCGTGAATCTGGTGTTTGAACATCACAGAGATCGGCTTCTCCGTTCAAATCTGACAACTTGGAGCCAATTAACGCACAGTCCTGCTCTTTGTGATAGAGGAGAAGAAAGAAAACGTGCACTCGGGCCAATTTTATCTAATGAAAAGAACCAATCACAGGGCGAGACGCGTCCGAGGCCCCTGATTGGAAAAACGCGGCAAACTGGAGTCAATTAGCGACAATTAATTTGCAGCATTAAGGGGAAAGTGTTATCACGGAGGAGCCATGAGTGATGCGCTGCGGAGAGAGAGAGAGAGAACCGCACTGCTCGTTCATTCAAAGGCAGGAAGGTGGGGGTGTGTGTGTGGGGGGGGGGATTCTGCAGCTTTCTGGAGAAACTTCAGAGATGCTGCTGCGTGATTCATGTGTGAGCTCCGAGCCCCGGGAAGACGTCACCGGTGCAGTGAGGAGAACAGGACGAGGAGGTGGGAGGGTTGATGATCAGTGGGAATCGAACTCACGTCACACGCGTGTAATGAGCATCTCCCGCTGGTCCACATGCACAGAGAGTCTGAACCCTCTGTGCTTTCCCTCAGTCCAGAAACATCTCTGGAAACCAAGTGTTCAAATCCAGTGTTTTTAAAAACCCAGCCGGATGTTCTGGATCTCACTCAATAATTAGTAATTGAATAATAGTTCAATAATTTAAATGGAGTTCATGCAGCGAGTTGTGGAGAAAACTAGGAAAATGATCTGGAACAAACTTCCAGCTCCAGCAATAAACGCTTTCTATATTTCTGACCCAAACGCATTGATTTTACAACGTGCGTAATTCCTCACACCTGCGCCACACACGAGCCCCCCCCCCCCCCGCTGCGCACAGTCTCCAGAGCGAAGTGGTTTGGACAACACGCACGGATCGGGTCCGTGTCGAGTTGGACTCCGGGCCGGGACGCACCGGGACGCACCAGGACGCAGCGGGACGCCTGGTCCAAGAGACGTGCCACACGGAGCTATCCTCCCGGGGATCGGGGCTCCGGGGTCCCTGCCGCTCCTTGCGGGTCCCTGCCGGTCCCTGCGGGTCCCTGCCGGTCCCTGCGGGTCCCTGCCGGTTCCTGCCGGTCCGTGTCTCGGTGGTCTAAGGCTGGGAGGCACCGGTTACGCACGGACCAAGATCCGGGCCACACGGAGCTATCCGTCCGGGGATCAGGGCTCCTGGGTCCCTGCGGGTCCCTGCCGGTCCCTACAGGTCCCTGCCGGTCCCTGCCGGTTCCTGCATGTCCCAAAGTGTCCCTGCCGGTCCGTGTCTCGGTGGACTCAGGCCGGGACTCACCGGTTACGCACGGACCAAGAGCCGGGCCACACGGAGCTCTCCTCCCGGGGATCGGGGCTCCGGGGTCCCTGCCGGTCCCTGCCGTTCTTTAGGGGTCCCTGCCGGTCTCTCAGGGTCCCTGCCGGTCCCTGCCGGTCTCTAAGGGTCAATGCCGTTCCCTGCCGGTCTCTAAGTGTCCCTGCCGGTCTCAAAGGGTCCCTGCCGGTCTCTAAGTGTCCCTGCCGGTCCCTGCCGGTCTCTAAGGGTCCCTGCCGGTCTCTAAGGGTCCCTGCCGGTCCCTGCCGCTCCTCCACGCGTCACTCGCAACAGCCCAATGTGTCCAACCCACATCTACGAGGAAGTGAAGCTATTTCTCTTGCTTTACACTAATAATAATAATAATAATAATAATAATAATAATAATAATAATAATAATAATAATAATAATAATAATAATAATAATAATAATAATAATAATAATAATAAATAGTAACAGGCTACTTACCCGAGTTATTCCGTTTGGACAGTGGACCTGAGTCTTCCAGGTGCCACCGAGCATCCAGAAGAAGAAACTCAGTTTTTAATTCTCCGGTAAACTTCGTATAAAAAACCCTCCCACCCCCCCCAAAAAAATTTAAAAAATTAAAAGAATAAACTTCTTATTAATCCGCAGCTGCTCGTTCGTCGCGGAGCAGAAGACAAGTCCTGAATCCGCGTCGCGACCTGACAGCTCGAGTCCTAGATCCCGGTCCTAGATCCCGGTCCTAGATACGGGTCCAACGGGTCCAACGTGCATGGTGTGGTGCCTGGGGGGGGGGGGCAGCGGTCCTCTTCGGGTCCGGGTCCGGGTCCGGGTCTCAGTCGGTGCGCTGCCTCGGAGGATCCAGCTCGGACTGGTGGCTCCGCTCCTCCCGCTGCTGGGAAGTATGGGCTGGAGCGGAGCACGCCAAGCGACTTCCGGCAGGGACCTTCACAATAAAGGCTCGAGACGCGGTGACGCAATGGGTTCCTGAATGGTTTTTACTATAAAATGCAAATAAAGTCTGAGTTCAACCTATGATGAAGAAACTCTGAAACATATTTAAAAGAAAAATAAAGAGTAAATATGTTATAACTCAGTTAAAAATCCATGTTGTCAATTACAGGTGAGTTCTATTTAGTTGGATAACATGACTTAGATATTATAACATGTATTAATACGATAAATAGCCAGTTTGAAGATCTTAAAATGGTGAAGCTCATTTTATTTTAGTTCTGTTCTCTCAATCCTTTGAAAATTTGCTGAGGTCAAAGGATGCATTTTGTTAAATATATTGTCCTATGATTTGAATACCCAACATGAAACTGGCAAAACAAATATGACACAATTATGAGGAATAAAATAAATTGAAATATTATGGTGAGTAAGCACATTTGTTTACACTATTTGTCATAAATATGTTTTGTGGATGTATGATTTACTTCTATCTTGACTGTTTTTATAATTTATTCCTGTTTTGGTAATTTTGTTGTTAATCGTTTAGACCTTTTCATAACCTGCCATAAATTTTATGTTTTGTCGTTGAGAACTTTGCAACAACAAAGTTCTTTATTATTGTTATTTTATCAGTCAATGAAAGAACCATTCAGACTGGACTCTTATTCTGAAGGATTCTTGTGTGTGTGTGATTCTGGGTCTTGACGCACCCCCACTGCTCCTGTTGGCTCCTGGTTGCTCCTGGGGTCTCCTGGGGTCTCCTGGTGTCTTCTAGTGTCTCCTTGGGGCTCCTGGGGGCTGCTGGTGGCTACTGGTATCTCCTGATGTCTCCTGGTGGCTCCTGGTGTCTCCATGTGTCTCCTGGGGGCTCCTGGTGGCTCCTGGTTGCTCCTCGTGGCTCCTGACGGCTCCTGGTGGCTCCCGGTGGCTCTGGGTGACTCCTGGTGGCTCCTGGTGGCTCCCGGTGGCTCTGGGTGACTCCTGGTGGCTCCTGGTGGCTCCTGGTGGCTCCTGGTGGCTCCATGTGTCTCCTAGTGGCTCCTGGTGTCTCCTGGTGTCTCCTGGGGTCTCCTGGTTGCTCCTGGGGTCTCCTGGGGTCTCCTGGTGTCTCCTGGTGTCTCCTAGTGGCTCCTGGAGTTTCCTGGTGGCTCCTCGTGGCTCCTGGTGGCTCCTGGCGTCTCCTGGTGGCTCCTGGTGGCTCCTGGTGTCTCCTGGTGTCTCCTCGTGGCTCCTGGTGTCTCCTGGTGGCTCCTAGTTGCTCCTGGTGGCTCCTCGTGTCTCCTGGTGACTCCTGGTGGCTTCTGGTGTCTCCTGGTGGCTTCTGGTGGCTTCTGGTGGCTCCTGGCGACTCCTGGCAGCTCCTGGTGTCTCCTGGTGTCTCCTGGTGTCTCCTGGTGGCTCCTGGTGGCTCAAGGCTCCTCCAGGAGGAGCTGCAGCAGCAGCGGGGGGGAGGGAGATCAGATTTCGCCGCACCACCCCTGCGGTCCCGCTGGAGGCAGCAAGTGACGGATGGTCCGAGCGCCTCCCATCTGGCCCATTACTTAAAAACCCTTTAACTTTCTCCTGGATGCCTGAGCGTCCAGTGGGGGCCAACGGGGGGTTTGGGGACCACGAGGGGACCTGCAGGAGACTCTATAGCTCGTCTTTAAGAAGTTTTATTATGTCACTGAGAAGTGTTCAATGTCCAGAGAAAAGTTATTGTGACCAGAGAATTCAAAGTTCTCCTGAGTTATCTCCAGAGGAGGGGGGTGATCTCTGAGAGAACCAGGGGCCCCCGAGCTGCTCAGGGGCCCTGGACCATGTCAGGACTCAGAGATTAGATCCTCAACCGTCAGCAGGAGTAAAGCCAGAAAAAACACTATTAACAGGAAAAACATTTAGCATTTTATATGTCTTGTTTACGTGGATCTATTTGTATTTTCATTTTTTCTTCACCAAAATAGAAATGTGATTACGAAAAAGATTTTGCTGGAGTTCCTGAATGTGACATTTAGAAAAAACTCTTTCAATGAAATAATTTGTTAGGTTTTAAGTTTGGTATCCAACAATGTATAAAAAGTTCAAATTTTGCTTTTAACACACACACACACACACACACAAACACACACACACACATAAAGTGACTTGATCCAAGAACATTGGAGAAATCTGTGTTTCTGTGAGTTTTTATTTCTTCCATTGGAGGAAAGATAATCATTCTCTCGTCCAGTTGTTAAAGATGTTTCCACTTTGTCATAAAAATACAATGAACCTTATTTATTGTGCTTTATTTCTGTCTAATCTGATGTGTATATTTGACACAAGATGCATTGTCCCTGCTTTTCAAATCCAACACATTTGTTTTTCACACGTCTATTATGCACGTGTTAATTGTCACGTGTTAAACACTATTAAAGTGTCAACTATGTCATGTTCACTCAGAATTACCTGTCAATCATTAATGGACAGCAAACAGCCCTGAACCCATATTTGCCCAGTGGAACCCGAAGTGTGCCGACAACACTAAACTACAACCAGTCGTTTAATCTGCAGCCATTGGGCTAATTGCCTCCGTCGTTACAGAGGCGATCGCCCCCGAGGTGTTTGAACAACACCGCAATTACTGCCATCTCTTCAAGTGTGTTTTGAGAGGGCAGCTTTATGACGCCATAAAGCAGAACGGCCCTGTGCTGAGTGACCGTGAGGAGGGTCCGGAGTGTGCCGCCAGCAGAGGTGGGCTCCTCGCCGTGATTTGTGACGAGCTGCGTCAACACCTCGTAAACGGTGGAAGACGGAGGAGAAGAAGCACCTGCAGAATCAGGTAGATTAGAACCTTTCTCTTTTTCTCTCTGCTCCCACTTATCCCCGACTGGGATAGTTTAAGTTCTGTGATTCTTCGTGTTGATCACCTCCACCGAGGAGGTTTCGCTTTCATCGCGGTCTGGATGGCGTTGAGTAAGATTTCACAAAAACCACTGAACCGGTTTTATTGAAACTTGGTGGAAGGATGGGACACGGGCCAAGGATGAAGTCATTCAACTTTAATGGGGGAGGCGGCCCTACAATCTCTTTGTTTAACAGTGCAAGATTGTTTTTTGTTTTACATTTCAACAATTTCACAGGAAATAAGTTTCAACCCAACACTTGACGATCCTTTGGTTTAGACATGTTTTCTTTATAAAGAAAAATTGAATGCTATTTAAAACTGTAAAATGAATTTTAAAGTAATTTACAGTCATTTAAAGTATGACTATGTCTCTTTTCTAAGTCTGAATATTATTACTTACATTTAAAGAAGAATAGTTCCACTGTGGTGTTGCGTAAAAAGCTTCTCCACTAATTCAGCATTAAATCAACTGAGTGGCTCAAAGGTAAAAGACAAAAGACAAATTGCTGAGGTTATAAACAGGATTCATCCACTTTAAACTGCTCATGTTTTATTGTTTTACAGCATCGAGTGGAAGTCAATGAACCGAGCGTCACAAAAAGACCATTCAGTGTCAAAATGAGACGTAAACTGTAAATACATGTTTGCACAAGTCCTCACCGGAGGGCCCATGTACAGTAAATCATCACTGTGGGTTTTTAAACTGTCAACGTGTATTTTATAGAACCGAGAACTTCCAGAGCCCAAAGCTCTGAATCTTCTCTGTGTGTTTTTCTCCTCAGATTTATGGTCCGTTCCATCAGACGTGTCCCACAGCCACAGGTGATATGGACTGGTTCTCATGGGAAAGCCAAGCGGAGAGACAACATTATTAAAGAGGAGGGCCGGCTGGTGGTGGTGGTGGTGGTGATGATGATGATGATGATGATGATGATGAAGGCCGGGCTCCGTGACCCTTTGGACGACGGCGCACTGTGAGAAGCGGCGGCGGGAGGGAGGCGAGCCCGGGAACAAAAGCCGGTCGGTCAGGAGGAGAGGTCATACAGATGGTGAGAAGGCTCAGTGAGACAGCTCGGGTTCGACTGATCACCACACTGACCAGATTCGACCCCTTCACACACACACACACACACACACACACACACACACACACACACACACACACACACACACACACACACACACACACACACACACACGCACACACACACACACACACACCTCAGCTCGCCACAACTGCTTATGTTAGAAGGAAAACAAAACTCCCCCCTTGAACCCCCCGCAACACCTGTCTTCTAAATTAACACAAACACACTCAAACACGTGTACACACACACACACTCTCACACTCACACACACACACACACACACACACACACACACACACACACACACACACACCCTCCTCTGGCATTCCTGCTCTCCCAGGGAACAGATCACAGGGAGAAGGAAGGTGAGGTCCTTTCATTTAAAGTTAAAAATTAAACATCCACGAAGCTGCAGAGTTCAGCAGCTTCTCTGTGACGATCCAAAGCTCCAGAGAGAGAGAAACGTGTAAAGTGAGAAGACCTCAGTAATATATATATTATATATATATTATACGGCATTACATTGCATATTGCAATTTGACACTGTTCACTGCATTGCTTTTTGCATTTCACTTTTTACTTCACTTTTTGTATCTTTAATATATTTTTTTTATAGATATGTTTTTGTCTAAATAAATGCTACCTTGTATAAATATTAGAAAAAGTGAGTAGATAACAGGTAAATAGTGAGTAAATATATATTATTTTTTATTATTATTATTGTTTTTCTTATGTGTGGTGTATTTATTGTGTTTTTGTGTTTCTATGTTCATTGTATGCACCGATAACCAGAGCAAATTCCAGGTAGGTATAAAACTACTTGGCAATAAATACCTTCTGATTCTGATTCTTCAGCCTCTGTTATCACGGTGCATCTTTCCTCTGATGACCCCAACAAGCTGGTAGCCGGGACTTGTTGTCGTCTCCTCGGGCCCGGGGGGGGGGGCCACGCTCGCCGTGTGGGGGGGCGAGGGCCGATGGACTCGCTCGGGCTTTGTCCCGGAGCGTCGGACAAAGGCGGCGGCGCTAATCATTAACGCCAGAGATTGTGGCCGAACAAAGACGCAGCACAAAGGGAGGGAGCTGACTCCTCTCTCAGCTCTGGATGCTGACCCAGGTACACACTCGCTCATGGGCAACTGTCACAGATCGTCACACACACACACACACACACACATACTGTATGCCGCCGGTTCCCATCATGGGGGTGGAGACCCTCCCAGGGGGTCAGGAGATGAATCGGAGGGGTCGCAAGATGATTAACTGGACCTGAAAGAAGAAAACACACATTTCTACACACGCTCTGTCTCTCATCCTTTGCTTTTTTCTTGTTGTTTTACTCACGACACGAGAGGCCATGTTTTCTTTGGTGTTTGTGTGTCTGTTTGCAGAGTTACGCAAAATCTACCGGATGGATTTTCTTGAAACTTAGCGGAAGGTTGCGACATGAGCCAAAGAAGGTTTGAACTTTGGATTTGACTTCAGGGGCAGATCCTGGAATATTTGTTTTTTTCTTAAAGATTGTGGAATACGAAATCAGCCTTGATGGAGGGAAGGATTTGCTCAATCACGATTGGATGATAAGAATATCGTCCAATCGCGATCGAGCTATCCCAGCTGCCGTAAAAGTGAGGCCTGTTTAATCAGCTCAAGATGGATGATGATCCTGAGCCTGCAGAGCCCCGGGCACATTCAGGTCGGCAGTGAGAGAACCCTTTCACTTTGTTCTCACCACTGCAGTAGACAATATTCCAAACATTTCAATCCAAATCAAAACAGTTTGGTTTTGTCGTATTCTTGTGTTTATTTACAGAATATTTTGCTCGTTGTAGTCTGGGACTTTTCCTCGTGTGTATTTAACATCTGCAGCAGCGTCAGATGTGTGCGACCCCAGAACTCAGCGAGTCGATCAGAGCTTCAGCTGCGACTCTCAATCTGTGAGTCGCAATCTCGAGGCGCCGCAGGGTTCCCGCTCGCTGTGTGTGTTGTCTCTCTCTCCGCCTCTCCAGGGTGTGATGGCCTCAGTAATGGGAGCTGTTTGGAGAAGACGCTGGAGAAGGGAGCCGCTCCGCTTGTTCGGCACAGCTGCTGCGATTACTGTTCTCTTTTGGAGGCCATCGAGCGGCGGGTTGCTGCTCTGCTGGAGAGGAGGAGCTTGATGGGGAGGTCGTTTGAGAATTTACCCCCAAAGATTGAAAGAGTAAAGTGCTGAGGAGCAAGTGGATCACTGCGTCTCAGTCTCAGGTTCTGAGAGGGACTGTTTGTTGCCTCTGCTGGGAAAAGAGAAGTGTGAGATATTAGCTCTATGTTCACGTGGGACTGATTTTACTTGAAGGTAGTTTGGGTTTGAAAACTTAAAAAGAAAAGTATCATATTTTATACACCAGACCATCAAATTCACTCACAGATAGGAGCTATTCTTGTAAATCGTCCATTGTTCAAGGACGAACCAAAAGGAGATGGTCACGAGAAAGTTTTAACGCCCCTTTGTTTTTTAACGTGTTCACCGTTAGCTGTGTGGTCGAGTTGAAGCGTGGTACCCGTCGGTTGCCAGGACCATTACCTCCAACTGTCACCAAAGCACAATGAATCCTGGGATAGGTCGGGAAGGGAAGCATCCACCTACTGGGACCCTTCTTTTCTTGGGGATGAAAAGACACAGGTTAGCGAGTCTTGGAAATGGGATGAAGCTCCAGAACTTAGACACAGCCGAGGTCTTTTGATCGAGAGAGTTGCCGAACGCCACCTTTTTGAAACTTCTCCCTGCAGAACAGAGCTGTAGCAGGGTTGTAAACATGCTTTGCACAATCTGACTTTGAGGATTTGAATCCGAAGCAGGGAAACCCACTGATGTGCTTGTCTGAGTGAATCAAAAGAAGTCCGTTAAAGATTATGCCATTCAAAGACAGTTTGGCACAAAGTCCTGGGTGTGTTGTCCCGGCTCACAGCGGCTGGTTGTTCCGTGTCCGTCCGGCTCCGGCTCCAACGCCCTTCTGCTCTGATTATGAGCTGAGGTGTAAAACTGCGAGCAAACAAAACGAGCCCTCAGCTGTGTTTGCCTTCAGCGCGGCAGCAGAAGGAACGAGTCGTGAAAGCAGCTCTCATGACTCTGCAGTCCAGTCTTGGCTTTTCCTGGAGAACTGAGAGAAAATCGGTTGTTTACAGCGAATAAACAACAGAAGCACAACGCCACACATTTATATTTATACTCTGAGACTGAATCACACAAGAGGCAGCGCTGCGTGTGAGGCCGGAGAGCGAGCGCCGAGACGTCTCAGCGTTTGCACGGCAGCCAGACAGAGAGAGAAAGATTTGAGGAATGAAGGGAAGAAGGGGGGGGGGGGAAAGCAGAATCAGATAAAAGCGGCAACATTTTTCCCGAGTGGATTTGTGGATTTCTCTTCCCATGCACCCTCTTTCTTCCGTGTGTGTTTTCATTTGGACGCTAAACGCTTCGAACTGATCAAACACAGCAGCGTTATCTAATCGTTAGACCTGAACGTTAAACTGATATCTTGGTTAAACGGGCAGCTGCCAGAGCTTTGGCAAGAGGCACAGGCCGGGAAAAAGAGAGAAACTTAGGAGCTAAGAGAAGAAGTGAAGAGCTGCGGATCAGCTGTGGAGCGGCTCGGAGAGTTGGCCGACGGCCTCGCCTGCAGACAGACGGTGTGAAAAAAAACCTCATTGAACTTTATTGGATCAAGGTGGAGACGGTGGAGACGCTTGGATCAGAGAGAAATGTCGTTTTTTTCTTTTCTCACTAAGTCACATGTGGCTTCTGAAATAGATCAAAACAACAACAACAACGACAAAAAGAACGATGAGACAAAGTGAGTCAGTCCAACTTCGGAGTTTGACAGATTGATTTGATCTGAATGTGAAAAAAACTTTCTTCTCATTCATTTTTTTTACTTGGTTCTGTTCATTTTTCAATCCTCTTCAGTTCCTTCCTTTAATTGTTTTCTTTTTAAATGTTTCCAAACTTTTCTTCTTCCCCATTCTTTCTGTCTTTCTTGCCTCATATCTCACTCATTCCCCCTTTTCTCCCTTCCTTCTTTTACTCTTTAGTTCCTTCCTTCCTTTAATTCTTCATTTAGAAATTCATCCATGCTTTTCTTCTACCTTCTTCCTCTCTTCCTCTTTCTTTCAAAAATCTATTTCCTGCCTCATATCTCTCATATCGTCCATTCTCCTTTATCTTCTTCTTCCTTTCAGTCTATCTTTCTTTCCTCTTTAGTTCTTTTCCTCTTTTCTTTCATCTCTTTCTGTCTTTAACGTCTTTCAAAAAACGTCTTTTTCTCAAATCTCTTGTCTTCCTTTTACCCTTATTTCGTTTCATCCTTCTTCCCTTCTTCCCTTTTCTTCTGTCCTTAAATCTTTCATTCCTTTAATTGTTTTCTTTTTAAATGTTTCCAGGCTTTTCTTCTTCACCATTCTTTCTGTCTTTCTTGCCTCATATCTCACTAATTCCCCCTTTTCTCCCTTCTTTCTTTTCCTCTTTAGTTCCTTCCTTCCTTCCTTTAATTCTTGAATAAGTAATACATCCATGCTTTTCTTCTACCTTCTTCCTCTCTTTCTCTCTTTCTTTCTGTCTTTCAAAAAACTATTTCCTGCCTCATATCTCTCAAATGGTCCTCTTTCCTTTTCTTCTTCTTTTCAGTCCATCTTTTTTTCCTCTTTAGTTCTTTCCTTCTTTTCTTTCATCTCTTTCTCTCTTTCAAAAAACGTCTATTTCTCTTATCTCTTGTCTTCCTTTTACCCTTATTTCATCCTTCTTTCCTCCTTCTTCCATTATTTCCTTTTCCTTTTCTTCTGTCCTTAAATCCTTCCATCCTCTCATTGTTTTCTTTCTAAATGTTTCCAAACTTTTCTTCTTCCTCATTCTTTCTGTCTTTCTTGCCTCATATCTCACTAATTCCCCCTTTTCTCCCTTCTTTCTTTTCCTCTTTAGTTCCTTCCTTCCTTCCTTTAATTCTTCATTTAGAAATTCATCCATGCTTTTCTTCTACCTTCTTCCTCTCTTCCTGTTTCTTTCAAAAATCTATTTCCTGCCTCATATCTCTCATATCGTCCATTCTCCTTTATCTTCTTCTTCCTTTCAGTCTATCTTTCTTTCCTCTTTAGTTATTTCCCTCTTTTCTTTCACCTCTTTCTGTCTTTAACATCTTCCAAAAAACGTATATTTCTTGTATCTCTTGTCTTCCTTTTACCCTTCTTTCGTTTCCTCCTTCTTTCCTCCTTCTTCCCTTCTTCCCTTTTCTTCTGTCCTTAAATCCTTCAATCCTCTCATTGTTTTCTTTCTAAATGTTTCCAACTTTTCTTCTTCCTCATTCTTTCTGTCTTTCTTGCCTCATATCTCACTCATTCCCCCTTTTCTCCCTTCTTTCTTTTACTCTTTAGTTCCTTCCTTCCTTTAATTCTTGATTAAGTAATACATCCATGCTTTTCTTCTACCTTCTTCCTCTCTTTCTCTCTTTCTTTCTGTCTTTCAAAAAACTATTTCCTGCCTCATATCTCTCAAATGGTCCTCTTTCCTTTTCTTCTTCCTTTCAGTCCATCTTTTTTTCCTCTTTAGTTCTTTCCTTCTTTTCTTTCATCTCTTTCTCTCTTTCAAAAAACGTCTATTTCTCGTATCACTTGTCTTCCTTTTACCCTTATTTCGTTTCATCCTTCTTTCCTCCTTCTTCCCTTACTTCCTTTCCCTTTTCTTCTGTCCTTAAATCCTTCAATCCTCTCATTGTTTTCTTTCTAAATATTTCCAACTTTTCTTCTTCACCATTCTTTCTGTCATTCTTGCCTCATATCTCACTAATTCCCCCTTTTCTCTCCCTTCTATCTTTTCCTCTTTAGTTCCTTCCTTCCTTTAATTCTTGATTAAGTAATACATCCATGCTTTTCTTCTACCTTCTTCCTCTCTTTCTCTCTTTCTTTCAAATAAACTATTTCCTGCTCATGTCTCTCATATCATTCTTTCTCCTTTTTTCTTCTTCCTTTCAGTCCATCATTCTCTCCTCTTTATTTCTTTCCTTCTTTTCTTTCATCTCTTTCATCTCTTTCTGTCTTTAACGTCTTTCAAAAAACTCGTATCTCGTGTCTTCCTTTTACACGTATTTCATTTCATCCTTCTTTCCTCCTTCTTCCCTTCTTCCCTTTTCTTCTGTCCTTGAATCCTTCATACCTCTTTATTTCCCTCCTTTCTTCGTGGACTTATCTGAAATTGATCTGTGTTTGGACACGTTTGTTATTTTAAAGCTTCTTGTATTGAAGTGATTGACGGGTTGAGTTCTTCTCCCTGGACTTCAGGTTCAGGTCCTGAGGCTCGTCCAGCGCCCGGCAGACAGCAGACGATACATTTCACTACACAAACATACATTGAACGCAGCGGTGAGCCGGCACCGAGCCAGAACAGTAGACCAGCTCTTCAGTGGAGGTTATGTAAACTCAGCCGTCTCCTCCTCCTCCTCCTCCTCCTCCTCCTCCTCCTCCTCCTCCTCCTCCTCCTCCTCCTCCTCCTCCTCCTCCTCCTCTTCCTCCTCTTCCTCCTCCTCCTCACTGGGTCAGCTGCTGCTCTCACGTTATCTCAGCGTCTGAGTTTTATCTCGCCGGCGCTCTGATCACAGCACTCCATTGGACGCTCTGCATTGGACACGACACAAAGGCTTCTGGGACGTGAAGTCACCGGAGGCCTCTGCTGCTGATACGCTGACAGAGATGAAGAGGAACAGGGAGGAAGATAAGCTCCGGGAAAGAGGCTTGAAAGAGAACTTGAGGGATGGAAGTTTAATGTGGAAACCTCGGAGGACACATCCGCAACTCATGGACTGACTTCAATTTCTGCTCAATCTTTATTTGGTTGTGTATTTTTCTCGTAAGGCCTGGTGCACACTTGTGTCTTCCATCTTTATATATAGTCTATGGGTTACATTTTTATATATTCAAGGCATTTTGATACATAGCTGCAGTCGAGTTTTCTTGGAGTGGTTAAGGAAAGAGAAGAACTCCCCCGACACTGCCCCCTATAGTTCATGTGCATATGACATCTTCCATATGTGTAGCATTAATACATCCAGGATGTATTTGCCTTCATCTCTGGACAGAGGAAGGAAGTGGGAACACGTCGTCCATCTTCATTCACAGTTTATGGTTTGAATCCTTCAAAATTAAAAACATGATATAACCTTATAAATCAAATGCACCCTGAACTCAGACTGTACCATTCAGGCTTCTAATGGAGCAGTCCCAACACGTTTTATCAATGGAGAGGGTGTCAGGGGTCCGAGATTCTGTCCAGCTGTGACCTCTGACCCTCTCACTATCTCGGCCTGTTCCAACAATCCATCATCTCACGAGTTCTCTGCTCAGGATTTCCTTCTCTGCGTCAGTCGGGGAGAAGAAAAGAACACAAAAAACTAAACACAACCAGAGTGGTGAAAGACAGATGAAAAGTTATTTTCTGCCTCCAACTCGTCCAGAGGATATTTTTAGGCTGCTGTTTTTTTTTTCTTGTTTTCATAACCACTCCTTCAGTTTCTCACCAACATCAAAAGCTGCTGCCACAGACTGAAAGTGAGTGAGAGTGTGTGTGAGAGAGTGTGTGTGTGTCTGTGTGTGTCAGCGCTAACATGTCTACACAGCTGTGGTGATGTCGCCCAGAGGTGATTAAACAGGTGTGGGGGGGGGGGGAATGGGCGGAGTTTGAGTGTGTGTGAGAACATGTGTGTGTTTGTGATGTAAGGAAGGTTAAAAATAAAAATCATCCCGGCTCCTGGCAAATATAGCAACAGCGCTTTCTCCCGTGATTCAGTTCTGCTCTTTCAGCTCCAACCACTTCTCCTCTCATGAATATTGTTTCATCCGGACCCATATGAGACATTGCTCTGTGCTGCCTGTGTGATAATGCCTGTGTGTTAATGGCTGTGTGGGA
Organism: Limanda limanda; assembly: GCF_963576545.1. NCBI lineage: Eukaryota > Metazoa > Chordata > Actinopteri > Pleuronectiformes > Pleuronectidae > Limanda > Limanda limanda. The sequence continues at coordinate 25,016,122 of NC_083647.1, read as the reverse complement.
GGCTGGAGGCTGGATCTGCGTCCGCCGGAGCGTGGGAGGAGGAACTCACTCGGCCGGTCGGACCTGTTCTCTGGGCTCGGAGCACGTTGACTGACTGACTGACTGACTCCAGAGATTTGATTTACTCTCTGCCAGTCAGAAGACAGATCTTATCTGGAGGTGATAGTGTGAAGCAACACAAGCGGCCTCAGGACTCCGCTGTCGTCCAAACAGGATCTTTAATCCGTGTTTACACAGAAAGAAACATAAACTGAGACCCAGCATTTAGAGAAAGGACTGACTTTATAAAGTGCTTTGAAAGATTTCACAATTTGTGTCGTTTGTGAGGTCAAATGGAGAAGAAGCTTGATTTGAGGCGGGAATACATCATTTCTAAAATTACAACATTAAACAAAGCAACAAGAAAAAGTCTTATTACTCACACTAAGCCGTCTGGCGTCTTCTCCAAGGACACTATGGAGGAGCCGGGGATCGAACCACCGACCCTCTGTTTAATGAGCCCAGTGACTAGCTATCTGGTCACATTTATTTTGCTCCTATTTTTATATTTCCTTACGTTTATTACTTCTTCTCCGATGTCCCTCACTTCTACTATCCCTGTTCTTTCCTTTAACACAAAAAATAAAGGATTATCTTAACTTAACATCTGGTGCCTCCACTTATTACCTGGACAGTAACTCGTGTGTGAAGCACAGAAGGTTTTCTATCCAACCTGTGACCCAGCAGACAACTTCTCCATTGAGCACAGGTGAAAAGATCTTCAGGTCTCTGGGTTTGTTGACAAGTACGTTGACACACGCAGAGGAATTTGTTGGGGGTGTGTTTCGTGCAAGTATTAAATATATAGAAAAATAGGAAAACTAAATAAAATATGTCAGATTATATTATAAACACTAGAAAAGGGATCGTGCAATTTGTTGTAAACTAAAGAAAAGGATTTTCTTCTTCCTCATTCTTTCTCTCTTTCTTGCCTCATATCTCACTAATTCCCCCTTTTCTCCCTTCTATCTTTTCCCTCTTTAGTTCCTTCCTTCCTTTAATTCTTCATTAAGTAATACATCCATGCTTTTCTTCTACCTTCTTCCTCTCTTCCTCTCCTTCTTTCAAAAAACGATTTCCTGCCTCATATCTCTCAAATGGTCATTTTCCAATTAGATTATATTATAAACACTAGAAAAGGGATCATGCAATTTGTTTGTTTCTTCTTCCTCATTCTTTCTCTCTTTCTTGCCTCATATCTCACTAATTCCCCCTTGTCTCCCTTCTTTCTTTTCCTCTTTAGTTCCTTCCTTCCTTTAATTCTTCATTAAGTAATACATCCATGCTTTTCTTCTACCTTCTTCCTCTCCTCCTCTCTTCCTCTCCTTCTTTCAAAAAACAATTTCCTGCCTCATATCTCTCAAATGGTCATTTCCCATCAGATTATATTATAAACACTAGAAAAGGGATCGTGCAATTTGTTGTAAGCTAAATAAAAGGATTTTCTTCTTCCTCATTCTTTCTCTCTTTCTTGCCTCATATCTAACTAATTCCCCCTTTTCTCCCGTCTTTCTTTTCCCTCTTTAGTTCCTTCCTTTTTTAAATTCTTCATTAAGTAATACATCCATGCTTTTCTTCTACCTTCTTCCTCTCTTCCTCTCCTTCTTTCAAAAAACCATTTCCTGCCTCATATCTCTCAAATGGTCATTTCCCCTCAGATTATATTATAAACACTAGAAGAGGGATCGTGCAATTTGTTGTAAGCTAAAGAAAAGGATTTTCTTCTTCCTCATTCTTTCTCTCTTTCTTGCCTCATATCTCACTAATTCCCCCTTTTCTCCCTTCTATCTTTTCCCTCTTTAGTTCCTTCCTTCCTTTAATTCTTCATTAAGTTATACATCCATGCTTTTCTTCTACCTTCTTCCTCTCTTCCTCTCTTCCTCTCCTTCTTTCAAAAAACTATTTCCTGCCTCATATCTCTCATATGGTCATTTTCCCTCAGATTATATTATAAACACTAGAAGAGGGATCGTGCAATTTGTTGTAAGCTAAAGAAAAGGTTTTTCTTCTTCCTCATTCTTTCTCTCTTTCTTGCCTCATATCTCACTAATTCCCCCTTTTCTCCCTTCTATCTTTTCCCTCTTTAGTTCCTTCCTTCCTTTAATTCTTCATTAAGTAATACATCCATGCTTTTCTTCTACCTTCTTCCTCTCTTCCTCTCCTTCTTTCAAAAAACCATTTCCTGCCTCATATCTCTCAAATGGTCATTTCCCCTCAGATTATATTATAAACACTAGAAGAGGGATCGTGCAATTTGTTGTGAACTAAAGGAAAGGATGAGACAGTTGTCTGTGGTGGAGGATTGTTAAAGCACCAGTGTGCGTTTGTTTTTAAGTGCGTTAAGTTGTGTTAACTTAACCGAACCTTCAATCTGGATCAATCAGAAAACCCTCACATGAGATTTGTTCAATAAGTCATGAGGTTCATTTGGACAAGGGACAAATCAATGGCTGTATTTTTAAAGTCTCTTGACTCTTGAGTATAACTGGGATTTCATGTGGCAGGATATACCTTATATGTACATATCTGTATATATATATGTATATGTATCTAGTGCTGGGAGGTGGTTTTCCCTGCGTGGCGCCCTGGGCAGGGATCAGCCTGTGAGGGAGTGCTGCTGGCAGACGGCAGGTATGTCACCGTGTTCGTCACTCATCGCTTCACTTCATTCCCGTCGCAGGAAGGCAGAGGACAAACCTGACGAGAGTGTGTGTGTGTGTGTGTGTGTGTGTGTGTGTGTGTGTTGTAAGTGGAGACAAGTTGTCCCTGAGAGACGTTGCACAACTGACAGTGAACTCTCTCGTCAGCGAGGGACGTTTGCCGGGTTTGAAAGATTTCACAATTTGTGTCGTTCCTGAGGTCAAATG